>NC_092342.1:320106750-320412125 GCF_046630445.1 Rutidosis leptorrhynchoides
AGTTACTGATCCAAGTACTTTTCTTGTAGATATCCAACACATCCCTAAAGACACGAAAGGTTATAGTCAGGCTTTGCGATATAATCGCCACCAGAGGGGCCCGTCTTGCTGCTGCTGGGATATTAGGGATTCTGAAAAAGACCGGTAAAGATATTGCCAAAGACGGGGAAACATCAAAAACAGTCATAGCGATGGATGGAGGATTATATGAACACTACACCAAATACAGCAAATGTATGGAGAACACATTACATGAACTTGTTGGAGATGAACAATCGGAACATATTAAGCTTGTACACTCGAATGATGGGTCGGGAATTGGGGCTGCTCTTCTTGCTGCCTCTCACTCTCGGTATTTGGATGTAGACGGGTCGTAAGGGAGGTGATTAGGATCATACATAAGTTAGTATGAAGTTTTATGAGCTTTCTTTCTATAAAATTTGATCCACTAAACTATGAATCATAGTGGTAAAAAATGTGGATATGATGTTTAATCTTATGTTCTCTAAGATTTGTGTGTCCCTGATTTATGGGCTCTGTACAAATTGCTTTTTGTAATAAACTTAAGACACATCCTAATTGCCCATGATGGGGATATGATTATATGAATTGTGAAGTTGTTATAATAATAATAATAATATAGATATGGATAGTCAATTTTGGTGTATACATATAGTCAATTTTGGTACACAAAGTATGTATTTTTATATTGAGATTTTAGGCTATAAATACTCATGAATGCAAGCATTAAACTTGCACCATTTCTCACACTTACAAAGTGTTTCTTTCTTTCTCTCCATTATCATCTTTGTTCTTACACTTCATTATTAGTATTCTAAATCAAGAATCAAATCACTAAAGGTAGTTATAAGCCTACTGAATTATAACATCAAGAATCAAATCACTAAAGGTAGTTATAAGCCTACTGAATTATAACATCAAGAATCAAACCACTAAAGGTAGTTATAAGCCTACTGAATTATAACACGTTATCAGCACGATAATCTTAATACTAAATATGGTTGGCTCTGCCACCAAAATGATATATGGTCGGTTATACCACCAAAATGATATATGGTCGGTTATACCACCAAAATGATATATGGTCGGTTATACCACCAGAATGATATAGGTCGGTTATACCACCTGAAAAAATATATGGTCGACACTGTCGCCAAATTTTCATTTATGTTTACTAATATTTATATTTTTGTTATATAACATTTATTTATGATTGCTTACACATGGTCGACACTGTCACCTACTTATCATTTATGTTATATTAAATTTATGTTTAATGTTTATATACTTATGAATATAAATTGACTCTAATTTATCATGATGTTTGTTTTAATTTTTGATAATAGAAAATGTCGAATCTGGAAAAGCTTAAATTTACTCCTTTAGAATCAACTGGAAACAACTACATGCCATGGGTTATAAAAGTAAAAATGCATCTTAAATCAATGGGCATTCTTGAAACCATAAATGAAAACAACACTTGTTCTGAAAAAGAACAAGCTACGGCATGTTGCTTTATTCATCAACATATTGATGAATGCTTACAAAATAATTATGTGACTGTAGAAGATCCCCATGTTTTATGGGAAGGTCTCAAAAGCAGATTCAATAATCAAAGAGAAATTTTACTTCCAGCTGCAATGGAACAATGGAGAACATTAAGGTTCCAAGACTTTAAGAAAGTAAATGAATACAGCTCAGCTCTGTATAATACATGTTCACAACTTAAATTCTGTGGACATGAAATTAGTGATGCAGACATGATGGAGAAAACTTTCTCCACAATGAATGCTGCAAACATCACAGTGCAAAGAAATTTGAGAATGCTAAAGTTCAAAACATATCCTGAACTTAATTCATATCTCTTAGTTGCAGAGCAAAATGATGAGCTATTAATGAAAAATCAGCAATCCCGTCCTACTGGTACACTTGCAATCCCTGAAGCAAATACTGCAAATAATTATAAACAGGGACAAGGACGCGGGCAAGGTCGTGGTTATAATAACCATCACCATCATCATGCCAAAAGCCATAACTATGGTAGAAACCATCCTTATGGTAATGGTAATGGGCGTGGACGTGGTCGTGGTCGTGGCCGTGGTGGTCAAAGAAATAGTAATCCACGAAAATATAAATATCAACCACAAAACAAGCCCATTAAACAAGATGTTGAAGAAAATTCTTCTAAAAATTCTGAAGAATCTTGCTACAGATGTGGTAGAATGGGCCACTGGGCTAATACTTGCCGAACATCTAAACATCTTGTTAAGATGTATCAGGATTCGCTGAAAGATAAAGAAAAGGAAGTAAATTTTGTGGATAATATTGATCCAACAGTCACTGAGAAACCATCTGATTTATATGAAGATTTCTTGAATGTTTAAGTTGTGTGTCTTTTGAAAAATAAACGATTTAATATCGTCTGTCTTTGTCATTATGTTTGCTAAATGTTTCAGTACTATCTATTTGCGTTTAAAATATTGTGTAATATTAATGTACTCACTATTTATTTCTTATATATGAAGTTCAATATGAATTTTGATGGAATACAACATCAATCAAGTGGTGGAGATCTCTGTATAGCAGACAGTGGAACTACACACACTATACTTAAATCCGAGAAATATTTTATTGATCTAAAACCAACGGAAGGAACTATACATACAATATCAGGACCTGCTAACTTGATAAAAGGGATAGGAAAGGCAAATTTCATACTACCAAATGGTACAAAATTTTTAATAAATGATGCCTTATTTTCTCCCAAGTCAAGCAGAAATTTATTGAGTTTCTCCGACATATACCTTAACGGGTATGATTATCAGTCAGTGACAACAGAAAATGAGAAATATTTAAGTATCACTGACAAGAGTCATGTGGTTGAAAAACTGCCAAGACTTAGTTCTGGATTACATTATACACATATAAATGTACCAGAAATACATATGGTAGTTAACGAAAAATATATTGATCCTGGTGTATTCAGTTTATGGCATAACAGATTAGGCCATCCAGGATCAACAATGATGAAAAGGATTATTGAATGTACTCATGGACATCCATTAAAGGATAGAAAAATCCATCATGATACAATGGTTCCATGTACATCTTGCTCTCTTGGAAAATTGATAACTAGACCCTCACCACTTAAGGTTGAGAAAGAATCACCAATGTTTCTTGAAAGAATTCAAGGTGATATATGTGGACCAATTCATCCACCATGTGGACCATTTAGATATTTCATGGTTCTAATAGACGCATCTAGCAGATGGTCTCATGTTTGTCTGTTATCAAGCCGTAATGTGGCATTTGCAAAATTTCTTGCCCAAATTATTAAATTGAGAGCTCATTTTCCTGATTACACCATTAAAAGGGTGAGACTTGATAATGCTGGTGAATTTACATCTCAAGCATTTAATGACTATTGCATGTCTATAGGAATTGTTGTTGAACATTCTGTTGCTCATGTGCATACACAAAATGGTTTAGCCGAGTCATTGATTAAACGTTTACAGTTAATCGCTAGACCATTGATAATGAGAACAAAACTCCCTGTATCTATATGGGGTCATGCAATTTTACATGCTGCTGCATTGATTCGCATCAGACCAAGTGCAAGTCATAAATATTCCCCCCTACAACTTGCTTTTGGTCAAGAGCCAAATATTTCCCATCTTAGAACATTTGGTTGTGCAGTGTATGTTCCAATTGCGACACCACAACGTACAAAAATGGGTCCTCAAAGGAGGTTGGGAATATATGTTGGATATGAAACATCTTCAATATTAAGGTATATTGAACCTATGACAGGTGACGTTTTTACAGCACGTTTTGCTGATTGTCATTTTAATGAAACATTGTTCCCTAGATTAGGGGGAGAAATGAAAAATAAAGAAAATGATGTTTCATGGTGTGAACCTCAATTAAAGTATCTTGATCCTCGCACAAAAGAATGCGAGACAGAAGTTCAAAAGATAATGCATATACAAGAACTTGCAAATCAATTGCCTGATGCATTTACAGATACAAAAACGGTGACAAAATCATATATACCAGCAGTAAATACTCCAGCTCGAATTGAAATTCCAAAAGCTGGCAATAACGTCACTCATGAATCTTTGCCACGTCAGAAACGTGGAAGACCAATCGGTTCAAAGGATAAAAATCCTCGAAAAAGAAAATCAGCTGATAATGAAGTAAAAGAAAGTGTTCAAGAAGAACCACAAATCAGTACTCCTACTGCAGAGGAGATTGATGATGTCAATACAGAAATTGCAATCAATTATGCATATTCAAAAATATTATGGAACCGAAATGAAATGAAAAATCTTGATGAGAAATTTTCATTTAATGTTGCATATGACATCATGAATAATGATGATGATCCAGAACCAACATCTATGGTTGAATGTCAAAATAGACATGATTGGGCTCAATGGAAAGAAGCAATACGAGCTGAATTAGAATCACTCAATAAAAGAAAAGTTTTCGGATCCATCATTCTCACTCCTAAAGATGTGAAACCTGTAGGATACAGATGGATTTTTGTCCGAAAAAGAAATGAGAAAAATGAAGTTACAAGGTATAAAGCTAGACTTGTAGCTCAAGGTTTTTCTCAAAGACCGGGAATTGATTATGAAGAAACTTATTCTCCTGTTATGGATGCAATTACTTTTAGGTACTTAATCAGTCTGGCAGTTTCTAAAAATTTAGAAATGCATCTCATGGATGTTGTGACTGCTTATCTATATGGATCACTTGATAGTGATATATATATGAAGATACCTGAAGGATTTAAGGTACCAGAAGCATCAAATGCAAAACCCAAAGAAATGTATTCGATTAAATTACAAAGATCTTTATATGGGTTAAAACAATCGGGACGTATGTGGTATAACCGATTAAGTGATTACTTGATAAGCAAAGGGTATACAAATAATCTTACTTGCCCTTGTGTTTTCATTAAGAAAACAACATCCGGATATGTGATCATAGCTGTTTATGTTGATGATCTTAACATCATAGGTACAAATAAAGAGATCCATGAAGCCATTCAACTTCTAAAGAAAGAATTTGAAATGAAAGATCTCGGAAAAACCAAGTATTGCCTTGGTTTACAAATTGAGCATATGCCTAATGGTTTACTTGTACATCAAACAACATATACTGAAAAGATTTTGAAACGTTTCAATATGGACAAGGCAAAACCATTAAGTACTCCTATGGTTGTTAGATCACTCAATGTTGAAGCTGATCCATTTCGTCCATGTGAAGATCAAGAAGACATTCTTGGACCAGAAGTACCATATCTTAGTGCAATTGGAGCTCTTATGTATCTTACAAATTGTACAAGACCTGACATTTCTTTTGCAGTTAATTTGTTGGCAAGGTTCAGCTCTGCTCCTACCAAAAGACACTGGAATGGGATCAAACACATATTTCGATACCTTCGAGGAACTACTGATTTAGGATTATTTTATTCTAACGAATCAAAACAAGATTTGGTTGGTTATGCAGATGCAGGTTATTTATCTGATCCACATAAAGCTAAATCTCAAACTGGATATGTATTCCTAAATGGAGGTACTGCAATATCATGGCGTTCTCAAAAACAAACACTTGTTGCTACATCGTCAAATCATGCCGAAGTGATTGCATTACATGAAGCTACTCGAGAATGTTTTTGGTTGAGATCAATGACACAACTCATTACTGATTCTTGTGGACTAGAACGCGATAAAAGTCCAACAACTATCTATGAAGATAATGCAGCTTGCATAGCACAGATGAAAGAAGGGTATATCAAAAGTGACCGAACAAAACACATACCACCTAGATTCTTCTCATACACTCAAAATCTCATTAAGGACAACCAGATTGAAATGAGATATGTGCAATCTAGCAAAAACTCTGCTGATCTTTTCACGAAAGCACTTCCAACTGCTATTTTCAGAACACACGTTCATAACATTGGCATGAGACATGTTCAAAAGATGTAACAGCTGAAGCGATGTCTACTTGAGGGGGAGTCAACTCCATGCTGCACTCTTTTTCCCTTAGCTAAAGTTTTTTCCCACTGGGTTTTCTTTAGCAAGGTTTTTAACGAGGCAGTAATTTATAGTTGATCTTCAACAAAATAAAATTGATATCCAAGGGGGAGTGTTATAATAATAATAATAATATAGATATGGATAGTCAATTTTGGTGTATACATATAGTCAATTTTGGTACACAAAGTATGTATTTTTATATTGAGATTTTAGGCTATAAATACTCATGAATGCAAGCATTAAACTTGCACCATTTCTCACACTTACAAAGTGTTTCTTTCTTTCTCTCCATTATCATCTTTGTTCTTACACTTCATTATTAGTATTCTAAATCAAGAATCAAATCACTAAAGGTAGTTATAAGCCTACTGAATTATAACATCAAGAATCAAACCACTAAAGGTAGTTATAAGCCTACTGAATTATAACATCAAGAATCAAACCACTAAAGGTAGTTATAAGCCTACTGAATTATAACAGAAGTCATATTTTGAATGAAAGTTGCCCTTTTTCTACCAATTTTGGTTTCCATGTTTTTTTTATTACTTTTTATATTTTATTTTATTTTATTTATAAAAGGCTGGTGAAATCTGGAAGCAACCATGTAATATTGAATACCTGTGAAAACCGGAAGCAACTATCAGCTTAACAAGTTCTATACAATAGTCCAATATAGTTGGTTGATTTTATGATATGGGTCATGTTACTTTTTGATATGGGTCATGTTACTTTTTGATATGGGTCATGTTACTTTTTTGAAGAAGTTATAATATTTTGGGACAATAGTGAAAACTGTAAAAATAAAAAAATAAAAAAAATTGTTTAGCTAATATGAAGTACCCAAAGCTGTTGAGATATGCAACTGTTTGCAAATGATACATTTTGCTGTCTGAAGTCGTAGTACTAGATCTGATCATAATACTAAAAATTATAACCAATGGAATACATTATTGAAAAAGCTTATAAGTTTGTTCAAATGGATACATGGTTTAAGACATCATGTATAAACAGATTCCCTAACCATATACTAGTGTATCCTTAATTCCTCTTCATTTGCAGCAGATTAAATAAATGTTCTGCAAATTACGCCGAATGATACAACACTGGCACCTATTCGAAACCACATATTTACAGCTCATCATTGTGTTCTTCATCTAATGAAGATTGTTGAATTTCATTAAGATAGTTAGAAACCAGAGAAGCATGCATTGCAGCACCAAATGGTAGTATATCTTCATTAATTTCAAAAAATGGAGAATGAACAGATGCAGGTTTTTTATTTGATTCATTCATCATTCCAAGAAAGTAGAAATAACCCGGTATCACCTCTTGGTAAACCGAAAAATCCTCCGATCCCATTAGCGGTAACATGCTTAAAACGTTAGACGGGCCAAGAACGTCGCCTGCAACACTTTGAAAGTGCTTGTGCAAGTTGTTGTCGTTTATAGTGGCGGGAAAAAAAGGTTTGTCCTTTGACGAAAATTCCACCGTTGCATTACACCTTTGTACTATGGCTTGTGCAATAATAACCTGTTTTTTTACATACATGTGCTTCATTACATGACTATTAATAGGAAGTTTCATTAGTATTTGTTTATAATTTATTTATATTTTAAGTTATTACCTCTTCAATTCGCTGCTTAAGTTGCGTGAAACTTTGTTTTGAAAAGGCTCTAAAGGTACCTCCAATGGTGACTGAATCTGGAATGACATTAAAAGCCCCACCTCCTTGAAACTTAGCAACCGTAACTACCTGCATTTGTTCATTGTTAAAGCATCTTCTAATTGAATTTGTAAACTATTATCAAAAAACATTATCAATGTTTGGGAAATCATTTTCACCTTTTGATTAATTCGGAAAATAATAATTAGTTTTCGAACCCTCGCTTCGCGCCGGGGGTTCGATTTTTAATGTATTTTATTGTGTTTAGTTACGGAGCCTGCGAGTGAAAAATCAACATATATGAAAAGTACCCTAAATATTTAGCGTTTTTTTTAAAAGTGTCCGTTGTGCGTATAATTAGTGATATTGTGTTCACAAATTATTTCGAGTTTAAGGATGGTGTCGGAAAAATTTAACTCGTTGCGAGCGAGAAGATATGACCTGTTGAATATTTGAGTGGAGTTTATTTAAGATATTTTATGAAAAATTTTATTTGACGCTTTAACCCCCTGTGTTGGGGGCCGATTTTAATTTTTGAACAAAGTGTGGGGGCTTTTGTGGTGTTACTTGAAAGAAAGAAGGGAAAAGGGGAAAAAAAGGTGAAAAGACGAGAATACCCCTGATACTATTCATAAGTTTTGTCTAATAGTTAGTATGGTAATATAAAAAAAAGGTGAAAAGACGAAAATACCCCGGCTACTATTCGTAAGTTTTGTCTAATAATAGTTAAAATATGGTAATTAGTTTCTTGTTAGTGAAATAAAATAAAACTGAAAGAAACAATAAATTCACCTAAGTATACCATAATTTAAGACAGTTTAGACCTATAACCCAATTTCACAACATGAATCACCTTTCATAATAATTTTAAATCAGGGTCATTGTGAAAATAATTTTCGTAAACAATCATAATGTTTCTGACCCTTGAACAACCGATGTTATCACATTATTACAAATTGAAAAACATAAACATATTCAAACAGGGGTGGACCTATGATGGGTCAACCAGGGTCGGCCGACCCGGACGAGCCAAATTTTTTTCAGTGTATTTACGTGTTAAACTTCAACGTTTAATGTATTTATATGTTAATAGTCGACCTTCTGCCTCCAACCACCACTTAAAAAAACTCATTGTTAACCCGATGTGAGTAACGTAAAAACCCACTTAATCAGAATTCAGAATATAATATTAAATTATAATAAAAATACCTGAGAATCAAGAGGATCGGCTTCTCGTGAGACAAGATGTTGTAAGCTAACAACGATGTTTGAAGCGGCTAAAATAGGGTCAATAGAATGTTGAGGAATGGCTGCATGTCCTCCTTTTCCTGTTACGACGGCTTCAAAAAAGCCACTTCCAGCCAAAAGAGTGCCGGATCTAGACGAAACTTGCCCTAGCGGTAAATCGGGAGATACATGTAGACCAAATATCGCTTTTACGTTCTCGAGAACACCACTATCTACTACCCGTATTGCCCCTCCACCCCCTTCCTCAGCTGGTTGGAAAACAAGTACTACTGTCCCCTGCAAAAAAACATAATTGTGAATTTGTGATCGTTTTATATTTACTTAATACTTGTTTATGAACGAAAATCAAAACTTCAGAGAATAGTGCTATTACTACCAACCCAAATTAACTACTCCCTCCGTCCCATTTTAAATGTCCCCTAACTTTTTTTGTTGGATTTAAGATAGGTTGGGTGAATGTCAGTTTTGCCCTTATATTCAATGTATGTTTCACTGAATTTATTTTATTTAAAAAAGAATTATTGAGAGTATAAATAAGGGCAAAATAGAGAGTTTATTGATATTTAGTAGTTATTTTTGCAAGTGGACAATAAATCAAAGACGGATATAAGTAGTAAGGTTGACACTTATTTTGGAACAAAGTGACTACTTGTTCATGTTCATTTGGTTATTGTGACCCTCAATAATCAAAATCATCGAAAGACTTGAAACCGGGTCCCGATATTCGGTTTAAATGCAAAGTCAAAAATGGAGTTCTACTAATATTCAGTTTAAATGCACAACAAAGCACTCGATAAAACTCAATCATAAATCAACAAACCTTTAGAAGATGGCTATGGCTTTTGAGAATTTTAGCAGCCCCAAGAAGCATAGTGACGTGAGCATCGTGCCCACAAGCATGCATCTTTCCAGGAACTTTACTCTTGTGTTCCCATTCCACCATTTCCTGATAACAAAAGTCAAACATTTTATAATCAATAAAATAAAAAGTCAAACATGCAGCTAAAGTTTAAGTTTCTATTGAGCAAAGATGCACATTAAACTAGCAATTATAATTGTAGCACTCTGCAACTGTACATAAGTCGAGATGAATTCAACAAAAATCCACTTTTCAACAAAAAAAAGTAAACACATTTACCTAATTATGTCATGAAATAACTTCGACAAAACTTTAGGCTCTTACACTAGCAACAAAAGCAGCATCATTCTACATTTGTTCTTAAACTCATTATGATATTCAAACATATATAACAATAGTGTGAGTTTCTATAGAAATTCAATATAGCTGTCCCCAGGCATATACTTTAGTAGGTTAAGGCGGAACTAGCTTTAGAAAGGGGGTGGCAGGTGCCCCCAAGTGGACCAGCAAATTTTAAGCCCAAAATTTTGAATTATTTTATTTTGCACCCAGACCAAAAGCTTAAAATTTTAAATTACTTTATTTTGCCCCCGGTGTTACAAATTCCTGGATCCGCCACTTAAGGGCATTGGGGTCTGTGCACAAAACAAACAACCTGGGTTCGAATCATGTTCCCAAACAATGTTGCCGCCAGGTCAGCTCAATTTAGCTTTCACGTGTGGCATCTGGCGTGAGCCGGCTAAGGTTTCCAAAACAAAAACTATTGCACAAAAATTTAATATAGTTCCGTAATTATCACTTCCAAATTTCCAATAACCAATCGCGAAAAGCCGAAAACCATAACAATCTTACACTAGCAAACAAAGCAATATCACTCTTCAACTGAACTTATAGTCATACCGAAAGTCAAAGATAAAAACCAAATTTCAAAATTGTACCAAAAATTAAAATTTTCTCCAATTATCACTTGCAATAATCATAAAAACCTCAGATCGAACTTAAAAAACCTTAACAATCTTCACTTGCAGATATCAAAATGGTATTAATTTTGTAACTGTTCTTCATTCAAGATGAAAGGCGTTCATACAACAAAAGTTTCAAAGTTATCTATAAGTCTAAAAAAAATTTCCAAAATTATCACTTGCAATAACGTAAAAGAAAACTTTAAAAGTCTTACAATATCAGTCTACAACTATTCATAACTTTTTACAGTCAATAGAAGTTAAAATATGCAACAAAAGTTTTAAAATTGCAACCAAAAGTCAACAAACTCCATAACTACCACTTACAATAAACTGAAAAAAGCAACAATTTAACATAACTAGTACTGAATACTAAAGTAAAAAGATCATAATTTGAAAATTGAATTAAAAACCTGCATGGGAAGAGCATCCATATCTGCCCTAATAGCAACAAAAGGAGGGTCACCAGACCCAATATAACCAACAACACCTGTAACTGCAACTGGATACTTATAACTAACACCTAATTTATCTAATTCTTGTCTTATAACTTTACTAGTTTCAAATTCTTCATAACCCAGTTCAGGAGTCTCATGTATCCTTCTTCTAATACCCACCATCCAATTAAAAACCTCATCTTTTTTAGCAAGATTAAGGAAATCACTTGAAATCTCTGAAACCCCAATCGAGATTTGGGATTTAAGTATAAAAATCACAAAAATGGATAAAACCCATTTCGAAAAATTCATCTTTATTTGATGAAATTAGATAAAAATTAGGTGGGTGAGTGTGTTTTTGTATGTGAGATGTTACTCCGCCGTTGATTGGTGGTTCCGACGGCTATAAATATCTGAAATTGCGCCACGGGGGAAATTGCTTTTGAAGGATAGCTGCACGTGTTTAGAGAATATACACCACGTTCTTTACTGTGGGACAATTAAATGCGCAATAGGCCATGTGTGTCACATTTGTATTAGGTGTGTAATGATTGTGGCATTTTATTGTACGATTATATATATTTATTTGTATTTGTATTTGTATATTTAAAATTTTTAATTTATAATAGAATATACTACATCTTATATTAACCGAGTGATATTTTACTTACATATTTAATCAATTCACTTTCATTTATATTATATATTATGCGGTGATAACTTATATTGTACGAGTAGACAATGTACAATAAAAGTTCACTACTTCATTGATTAATATTAACATTAATATATTAAGCTTTATTATACGTGTGTATATGGGGTTTATAAGTTAAAATCTCATATATTCATATGAACTTTAAAAAAAAAAAAAAAAGAATAAACAAACAAACTTTAAAGTCATTCAAATCAATTGAAAAAAATTAGTTACCCTTACAATTTTTGACAAACTTTAGAGATCAACCACGTAATATTGTATTTTTTTCTATGACAATAAGTTTTGAAAGTGAGAACGTCTAAAATTTTATAGGTAAGTATAAACGGATATACATTATAAATAATAATGAATAAAAAATAATCAAACACAATATCCATCTGAAGCAGTGAGTGTGTGTTAAGTGAACATGAGCTAAAAACTAGAGGTGCCAGAGTTGGTAGTTTATTTTTGAAATTGAAAGTGAGCATATTATCTTTTAATAATTTTTTTGGCAAAGTAACTTATAGTTCGCAGCAGCAGCAGCAACAACAACAACATGAGTGGTGTATGTGGGAGGTGAGATGTAGACAATCATTCCCCTACCCGAGAATAAAGACAAGTCATTTCTCCACCCAGAGTGAAATACTCTCAAAAGTAGAGAAAGTCATCCATATCTCTATTCGACGGATAAAGAGATTGCTTCCGAGTGGACCACCGGTCAATAAGTAGGAAATTTCTTTTAAAAAAATAGTATAATAAAAATAAAATTAAAATTAAAAATAAAACTGAGACGTCATGAAAATGGTAGAATCAAATGTCCATGGGTTTTAAATCCTGTCTGGATTTCAATTTAGGCTCTAAACGGCAGTCAAAACGCCAATAAATTGACGTTTGCTGTTGACTCCTAAGAGTCGATTGTAGTTTATAATCATAAATTAACTAAAAAAAAAGATAATAGATGAAATGAAGACTTTTTTTGTTCTTTTTCTTTTGTCTCTTTACCTGCGAGCATGAATTCCTAAACCCAATACTAAGAAAGAGTATCATACTCTAGAGAAGTGACAGATCAACTAGCGAAGATTGCTCAGTCTCAGTAACTCCCTCACTCCTCACCGACTTACGAAAAGAGAGCCCTAAGGAAGAGAGTTTCGGTAGGCATATTTATCAATAGGCAAAGATAGGAGAGAAATTTCCTAAGCTAGGAGCTTACTTTTTATTTATGGTAGTTCAGCTAGCTTATTTTTTAGAGCGTTAGTGTCACCCAAATAATGCTACTAACTTTGAGCTTATGAAAAAAAACAAAAAAAAAAAAAAAAAAAAAAAAACTTGGGCTCATAAATTATCATAATACGCTTATAATCTAAGAAAGAGAGACAAAAGGATTAAAAGGGAGACACACAAAAGGATTATGTTGATTTAGAAGTCTAGTCAGCAAAATTACAAAAAAAAAAGGTTTATGAAATAACAACTCAGCTCAAAAACTAACATACAATATTTCATTTTCTACCATAGATCCTCATCCTTGTAGCCTGTCTGTTCTTCTTCTTGGCCCCGGATTTCGAAACCTTGAGGCTCCTATTCACAGCGCTCAATCTAGCAAGAGCTGCCATCTTCAAATCAGGCCTGTAGTAGTTGTTAGCAACCTGCAAATGAAACGATTATCACTTCAGCCATTAAAATACAATCAAGCTCGCTTCACGAAAGTGCTCTATACATTGTAAATCTGGTAGCAAAAAGAAAAGTAATGCATTAAATCTGAAAGTGCTCAATTCCCGCTCGTTATATTACTAACTAATGCTTTCATGTACATGGTTCAACACAACTATAAATCTGCTGGCAAGAAGATTACATCAAACAAAATTAATGGAATCATTAGACCAAGTAGAAAAGTAATGCAATAAAATTCATACAGTACTATTTATAGCTAGGTAACATGGTAACTGTTATAGATATTTACCTGGTTAACGACAGCATTAGCCATACGGTTGAACTCCTCCTTCATGATTGATTTGTGAAGCAAACTTGCAGGCTTGGCCTGTTTCTTGGTCTTGGTAGTCGCTAGCAAAACAGATTGGTCCTGTACAGCTGGCTGAATGGTAACAGTCTTCTTGTTGGCAAGTCCTGCAAGCAAATAGCATAGCAACACAATATTAATATCAATACTTAATTACAGTTTAGTTACAGCACAGATCCTAATAATCAAAGAAAGCTACACAATCAAGCATTCTAAATTTCGAATCTAAAAATCATTAAATTAATACAAAATGCATTTCAGTGTATGCATAATTCTCGCAAAATAGGAAACGGACACGCTAAAAGTAAAGTAAATACTGTCTACAGCAATACAAATATCCAATAACTACGCCAAGTCCAAGTCAAATAAACTGAGTTAGAAAGCAACAATACAAACCAAACATCTTTTTTTTTTCTGCCACAAACAGTAAAAAGGCCCTTCATTATACATGAAACGACCCGTCCTTATCCCCTGGACGAAGTCATCAACATCTGGTCTCATTGCGATGATCGACTCCAAGTAATGTCCTTAAAATGAGCTAATGCACAGCGGAAGACTTCTTATATACCTGAGATTAAACATGCTTAAAAGTGTCAACCAAAAGGTTGGTGAGTTCATAGGTTTATCATAATAATCATTTCAATATATTAATAGACCACAAGATTTCATATATGTATAAACGTTTTAATAAAAATATTCTAAGTGGTTGAGCACTTGGTAACCATACTTAACATTTAATCAACGTCGCATATTCCCTTTATTATGAAATCTCACTACATTGTACCAAGTGTAGTCACTGAAACGAAGTACTGTGCAACCGTTGAATACTGGTCGTCCAGTCCGGTTGGGGTTGTCAGGCCCGATAGATCTATCAACAGGATTCGCGTTTACAATACTCATGTAAATAGTAGTTACCAAGCTACAGGGAAGATATGCAGGGTGGTACAACTCAACGTAGAATATATTTTAAGTACTTGTGTCTATCTTGTAAACATTTATAAAAGCAGCGCATGTATTCTCAGTCCAAAAGTATATATTGCAAAAGCAATTAAAAAGGGAGCAAATGAAACTCACCTAATGTATTTTGTAGTAAAAATACATATGACTATATTGAACAATGCAGGGTTGGCCTCGGATTCACGAACCTATATTATTTGAATATTTATTAATACACGCAATCGTAATCGAAATATATATATATATATATATATGATTTACTATTCATATCATTTTTATATTATTGATAAAAATATAACGATATTTACAATAATAACTATAAAAATATAAATTTTTCAATTAGTGATACATAAAATAATGATTTTAGTAATTATATATTAGTAGTACTCGTTATTTATAAACAATCATACATATAATGATAGTTGTAATACTAATAATGATTATAATACTTTGTAAAAATAATATTTACTAATAATAACATTAGTTAGAATATTAATAATAATAATGATAATAATAATAATAGATAATAAATAAAAAAAATATGATTATACCTTTATTAAGCTTCCTAAAAAAAATTTGCCGGCGACGGGGCTCGAACCCGCGACCTCCCGAATACACACTAACACCCCAATCCAACGAGCAACTGCCCACTTTTCTGAATTAATACCCCTTTTTAAATTTTATAACCCGTAATTAGTTTAGGCTCAACTTCATCTTCTTCATTCAATAAGTTAATCAACCCTAATCCTTTAAACTTTAACAATAGGTATCAAATCTAATTTAAGGTTTATCCTCCAACATAAAAACGATTATAAGTGATAAAATGAGTAAAAAAATGAACGAAACCAGAATTATAGAGTTGCTGTGTCGCAACTGCAAATAAAAAAAATATTTTGCTTTGCAATTTTGAAAACGTTTTGGACTAATCTTACAACATGAAATATATTGTGTATCCTTCATGTAAACTTCCCAATTCATCAATTTAATTTGTTTTGCAACAGAAGATTCGAACTTGAAGGATGAACATTGTTTGACTTTTTAGTTCAAAAGTTTGACTTTGTAAATTCGAACTCGATAAGATGAGTTGAAATGTGATATTTTGCATAAAGTTTGTCTAGCTGATTACTAACCTAAATGCATTCTTGGTTTTTGAAAATTTATGAAAAATCAAACTTTTGGTAAAATGGTTCACGAACAGATTAAACTTCTGGGTTTCTTATTTTTTTTTTATTCAACAAACTTGAAAGCTGTAAAGTATTTGAAACTGATTGTTGATAAAATAATGTCGAATGATTTCATGTAGCAAGTGGTATTGATTTATTTGTAGTAAATATGGCTCGACAATTTATCACAGACAAGATACAGATTAAAAGAAAAAAATAATAATAATATGAATAAATAAGTGGATATCGATTATTTGTGTTAGTACAAGTGATTTGGATAGTTTTGCTTGCATTGCAAATTCAACTTCTAAAGGTACCCACTAAACAGACAGGAAGGACGATTAGGTGAAACTTGATACCGATATCCAACAGAAATATATACTTTATCAGTTTAATAATCAATGATTTTTGTATTTATCTGAATTATGATATGCATTGTTGATTTCCTACAGATCACACGCGTTACATATTTTCTATATAAGGTTTATAATTGTTAATAACATTAAATACTAGTAATACGGTTTATAAAATTTAAATAATAAAAATATTAGTGAAATTAGTAATAATCAAAATACTATTAATAATAACAATATTACCAAGAATAAATGAATAATAATATTCGTAATACTAATTATAATCACATTAATATGCTAATAATAATACTATACTAGTTTGCAAAATCAAATTTCATATTTGCATCATATTATTAAGAGTATTGATATTTATTTTAATAATAATGAGAATAATAATATTATCATAACAACTATATTTTAATTTTTTTTTAATATATGTAATATTACTTAGGTAATACTTAATAATCATATATAATAATTTTATTAACTATTTATTATTTATACTTTTTATATAATACAAAATTATAATAACCATACATATTTATATAAAGCTTCATTTTAAATTACACTTAATTATCTTATATCTTATTTTATTTTACATATTTAACTTAAATGTTTAGATTGTAATTTATAATTTTAGATTAATATATAAACTTGTATTTATATATACACATATTTATTTACAAATAATTGTTCGTGAATCCTTGAGAATGGTCAAAGGGTCAATTGAATATATGAACATAGTTCCAAAGTCTTCAAGATTCAACATACAGACTTGGCTTATCGTGTCGGTAACATATAAAGATTAAGTTTAAATTTGGTCGGAAATTTTCGGGTCGTCACAGTACCTACCCGTTAAAGAAATTTTGTCCCGAAATTTGAGTGAGTTAGTCATGACTAACAATAAAAATGTTTTCATGTCGAATATGAGTTGATAAATATCGTTTTATCATTATTGATTAATATAGATAAAACGATTCGATTATGCGGAGCGTACGAGTGAAGCTATCACAAAATAGTGAAATGAAAGGATACAGATTTTCCTTAGCTTTTGACGTAATCACGTTTGAATTCCGGAATTCAAGAGATTTAAAAGAAAATCTTTGGAAATCTATTAGATTTGATTCTTCAGCGAATAAGGAAATCAGGATTCTCTCCAATTAAATGCGGAGATCTGTCTTGATTACTCTGTCTGGTATTTCCATTATAAATTAAACTCTTCCGTTCCATTATTTTCACCATTCTTATACTTTATTTCTTAGTTCATACATCCAAAAGGTTATGAAAATGTTTAATCCAGTTCTAATCCTTGATATTTTCCTAATTATGCAGTGTCTTTATATTGCTATTCGTATTAATATCCACGGTTCGTAGTTTCTGTGTTCTTGTCGGGCTTTATATCTTACCTTATGTTTCAGAGCTCTTTGCCTTTTTATCCTCTTCTCGACTTCTAGTAAAGCGAGTAATGGTCCAGAATTTGTAGATATAGAGTTTCGAATGATTATGATGTTCTAAGCAGGAAGGAACGTGATAGCACGATTTGATTTTCAAATTTATCAAAATTACTGAAGATAGAACTATCAAGAATATATTCTTCTTGATATGTTCGGAGGTTATGTAGAATAAAAGAGTTATGTAACATGACACATGATGATGTTATAGTCTGTGAATCATCATGTTTCATTAGAAACTCAGCATGACTTACGGTAATATAATCACGTTGGCCAAGCGTCATTATATTATACTAACTCGTGCATCAGCTCCCTATACTTCTCCAAAATTCATTCCTAATTTATTCTTAAATTTTTACAGAAATTTCTAATATAATGTAATACAGATAGCACGAAGAGGTATATAATTTCGGATAAGAATATTTATGAAAATATCCTCAGAAATATCAAAGATATTTATGATGATATTTTGGAATTCCTAAGTTCGAAGGTTGATAAAGAAAATTTTTCAGCATGAATTTGGAGCAAGATATTCTCTAAAGATTTCATCGGATCCATAATTACCTGGATTCTTTGAATATAGGGTTTAGTCCTTGTATTTGTCCTTAGTCTCCTTCATGGTTAGCTCAATCTGTTTTTCAGTACCAATTTCTATTGAGCGTTCCCAACACTCCATTCTTTATCATCAACCCTTGGCCATTTAGGCCACCTAAAATTTTACTGTTTCCTCTGCATTTAATGCAGCCATATATGAATCGTCGGTTATCCATCTGAGGTGGTTTCAAGAAAATTGTGTTTTTAGATGATTAAACGCTGATGGTAATATGGTGGAATATATAAGGTTTTCTAGTAACAATAAATGAGCACGCAGATATATCAAGATCTTAATAAGGTTGTTTCGAACGAAAAGTCGAAGCTGTCTTGCTGGGGTTGTGACAAAATTGGCTATTTTGAAAAAGAATTGCAAAGTTATTTTGGGTAAAAATAACACTAAAGGAATTAGCACAACTACGTTTTAAACGTTTGCTCAGTTTCCGAGAGTTTTTCAGGTGCATAACTATAGGCATCATTCTTTCCTTTCGTGGATGAGGTGTGGTTGGTTTATCCTCTCGTTTGAGGTGTTTTCAAGAATCATTAAAGGTTTGAATGCAGATTGTAATCGCCAAGATACAAATGAAGTTTAAAATGAAATCAAGTGGCAAACTTGAAGAAATGTTTAGTTTCATATGTGATAATCAATATTTTAATTTATTTTAATTGTCTAATATTATTAGTCCACAGTCGATAGTCCACAGTTAACAGTCCAATAATTCATATATAGTTTAATATATAATATTCTAATTAATTAATACGTTTCGTGACCCGTATACGTCTCAGACTCGATCACAACTCAAACTATATATATTATTGTAGAATCAACCTCAACCCTGTATAGCTAACTCCAGCATTACTGCATATAGAGTGTCTATGGTTATTCCAAATAATATATATAGATGCGTCAATATGATATGTCAAAACCTTGTATACGTGTCCCGATATTTAAAGTGCGTAAAATAAATAACAGAAATTAAATGACGATAAATAAAATTGCGAGAATTAAAATTGCGATAAATAAAATGCGATAAATAAATTGTGATAAATAAATTGCGATAAATAAAATGTAACCAGTTAGCTAGGAACAGTTAGCGTGGATTCTTAACAAAATTCTTTATAATTAATTTGTTTGTTTCTAACAAATTTTATTTTGTCAAATGTTTTCTTCATTATGCCACTTGTTGGATTCTGAGATATCAAAATCCTATATGAAATTGAATGAAAATGGTTATTCTGTCATGAACGGATTCGTATATCTGTAGATGTAAGTAAGATAGTAAATGACTATTGAATCAAATTCGAAAACTGTACAGTGTAACTTATTAATGTGAAATCTAAATATTCCTCGGGTATTACCTACCCGTTAAAATATTTTCACCATTAACAGTTTGTACGAAAGAATTTTTAATTACAATCTTTATGAAAATATACTTACATATATATTTTCTTCAGATGTAATATAGATTTAATGAGTTGATAAGATATTAAACTCATTTGATTTATCGTTAGAACTAGATTACATAATCTCTAAAACTTTAGAAATTACATAATCGCCATGTCGAGCGAAGATAATCGATGTAGTACGATATGTAGAATGGAGATAAAGTAGATAGAACGATGCGTAGAACGATGATTAGGCTCGAAGTACAGAATGAGATGTTGAGGCATGTGATGTTGAAACTTGGGTTGTTGGTGGTACTGTTGGTGTCGGTGATGTTGCTGAAGCTGGTAGGTTCTGCACCATATTTTCCAAAGCTACAACTCGAGCGCGAAATTCGTTGACTTCTTCTATTATTCCGGGATGATTGTCGGTCGAAACGAGCGGATGAATAAGGTTCAGAATTGTGGATAGAATATAATCGTGTCGAACTACTCTGGAACTGAGGCTGAAAATGGTGTTACGAACAGGTTCGCCGGTAAGTGCTTTAGGTTCTTCATCAAAAGGTGAATTCGGTTAGTGGAAGGGATCGCCTTCTGCGCGTCTCCATTGATTAAGTCGACAACAAACCCATCAGATGAATTGGGGATGGATGATTGGTTGACTCATTCTGGTGACACTACTTTCGGAGCTTAAGTGAAACTCCATATTAGAATAGCTGTCGGAATCCGAGGAATTCGAACTGGTTGAGGGATTCATCTCGTACGATCAGATGAAGGATTTTCGATAAGAAATAGATTATAGGATGTAGATTAGTACCCTGCAATACATAATTTACATATGCATATATAATACTAAAATCCCATAAATTACGGAGGAATCTACGGAATATGTTAGGCAAAGTTTACAGTAACGGATATGCTAAGATATGAATTAGCAGATACGCTAAGATATGAATTTTGTTTATACACTATTCAACAAATAAGTGCAGGAAGTCGTGTCTAAACTTAGGAATGATAAGCAGGAAATTTTTCACTAGGAATGATAAGCAAAACTTTTAACATGCAGACCAGGTTCAAGTTCAAACTTATTAATATATCCTAACAACTACTAGGTCGAAGTCCAGACTCACTAATGCATCTAAACAACTACCAATTAGATACACTAATGCAAGACCTGGTTCACTAGGACCAACGCTCTGATACCAACTGAAACGACCCGTCCTTATCCCCCTGGACGAAGTCATCAACATCTGGTCCCAATGCGATGATCGACTCCAAGTAATGTCCTTAAAATGAGCTAATGCACAGCGGAAGACTTCTTATATACTTGAGATTAAACATGCTTAAAAGTGTCAACCAAAAGGTTGGTGAGTTCATAGGTTTATCATAATAATCATTTCAATATATTAATAGACCACAAGATTTCATATACGTATAAACGTTTTAATAAAAATATTCTAAGTGGTTGAGCACTTGGTAACCATACTTAACATTTAATCAACGTCGCATATTCCCTTTATTATGAAATCTCACTACATTGTACCAAGTGTAGTCACTGAAACGAAGTACTGTGCAACCGTTGAATACTGGTCGTCCAGTCCGGTTGGGGTTGTCAGGCCCGATAGATCTATCAACAGGATTCGCGTTTACAATACTCATGTAAATAGTAGTTACCAAGCTACAGGGAAGATATACAGGGTGGTACAACTCAACGTAGAATATATTTTAAGTACTTGTGTCTATCTTGTAAACATTTATAAAAGCAGCGCATGTATTCTCAGCCCAAAAGTATATATTGCAAAAGCAATTAAAAAGGGAGCAAATGAAACTCACCTAATGTATTTTGTACTAAAAATACATATGACTATATTGAACAATGCAGGGTTGGCCTCGGATTCACGAACCTATATTATTTGAATATTTATTAATACACGCAATCGTAATCGAAATATATATATATATATATATATATATATATATATATATATATATATATATATATATATATATATATATATATATATGATTTACTATTCATATCATTTTTATATTATTGATAAAAATATAACGATATTTACAATAATAACTATAAAAATATAGATTTTTCGATTAGTGATACATAAAATAATGATTTTAGTAATTATATATTAGTAGTACTCGTTATTTATAAACAATCATACTTATAATGATAGTTGTAATACTAATAATGATTATAATACTTTGTAAAAATAATATTTACTAATAATAACATTAGTTAGAATATTAATAATAATAATGATAATAATAATAATAGATAATAAATAAAAAAATATGATTATACCTTTATTAAGCTTCCTAAAAAAAATTTGCCGGCGACGGGGCTCGAACCCGCGACCTCCCGAATACACACTAACACCCCAATCCAACGAGCAACTGCCCACTTTTCTGAATTAATACCCCTTTTTAAATTTTATAACCCGTAATTAGTTTAGGCTCAACTTCATCTTCTTCATTCAATAAGTTAATCAACCCTAATCCTTTAAACTTTAACAATAGGTATCAAATCTAATTTAAGGTTTATCCTCCAACATAAAAACGATTATAAATGATAAAATGAGTAAAAAAATGAACGAAACCAGAATTATAGAGTTGCTGTGTCGCAACTGCAAATAAAAAAAATATTTTGCTTTGCAATTTTGAAAACGTTTTGGACTAATCTTACAACATGAAATATATTGTGTATCCTTCATGTAAACTTCCCAATTCATCAATTTAATTTGCTTTGCAACAGAAGATTCGAATTTGAAGGATGAACATTGTTTGACTTTTTAGTTCAAAAGTTTGACTTTGTAAATTCGAACTCGATAAGATGAGTTGAAATGTGATATTTTGCATAAAGTTTGTCTAGCTGATTACTAACCTAAATGCATTCTTGGTTTTTGAAAATTTATGAAAAATCAAACTTTTGGTAAAATGGTTCACGAACAGATTAAACTTCTGGGTTTCTTATTTTTTTTTATTCAACAAACTTGAAAGCTGTAAAGTATTTGAAACTGATTGTTGATAAAATAATGTCGAATGATTTCATGTAGCAAGTGGTATTGATTTATTTGTAGTAAATATGGCTCGACAATTTATCACAGACAAGATACAGATTAAAAGAAAAAAATAATAATAATATGAATAAATAAGTGGATATCGATTATTTGTGTTAGTACAAGTGATTTGGATAGTTTTGTTTGCATTGCAAATGCAACTTCTAATGGTACCCACTAAACAGACAGGAAGGACGATTAGGTGAAACTTGATACCGATATCCAACAGAAATATATACTTTATCAGTTTAATAATCAATGATTTTTGTATTTATCTGAATTATGATATGCATTGTTGATTTCCTACAGATCACACGCGTTACATATTTTCTATATAAGGTTTATAATTATTAATAACATTAAATACTAGTAATACGGTTTATAAAATTTAAATAATAAAAATACTAGTGAAATTAGTAATAATCAAAATACTATTAATAATAACAATATTACCAAGAATAAATGAATAATAATATTCGTAATACTAATAATAATACTAATTATAATCACATTAATATGCTAATAATAATACTATACTAGTTTGCAAAATCAAATTTCATATTTGCATCATATTATTAAGAGTATTGATATTTATTTTAATAATAATGAGAATAATAATATTATCATAACAACTATATTTTAATTTTTATTTTAATATATGTAATATTACTTAGGTAATACTTAATAATCATATATAATAATTTTATTAACTATTTATTATTTATACTTTTTATATAATACAAAATTATAATAACCATACATATTTATATAAAGCTTCATTTTAAATTACACTTAATTATCTTATATCTTATTTTATTTTACATATTTAACTCAAATGTTTAGATTGTAATTTATAATTTCAGATTAATATATAAACTTGTATTTATATATACACATATTTATTTACAAACAATTGTTCGTGAATCCTTGAGAATGGTCAAAGGGTCAATTGAATATATGAACATAGTTCCAAAGTCTTCAAGATTCAACATACAGACTTGGCTTATCGTGTCGGTAACATATAAAGATTAAGTTTAAATTTGGTCGAAAATTTCCGGGTCGTCACAATACATCACATTCGAATTACCACCATTCTTATTTTTATAGTACCATTCAAATTGCCATATACAGAGCAATATTAAGTAAGCATTCTACATATGCTCGAGCTTTGACATAAATAAAGAGTAAAAATAATTGTATCATTGACAATAGACTATAGTCTATAGGTATACAATATATAATCAAACACCAGTTAAAATAATCACTAGCATATAAAAAAAGTTATCTCAATAACAATGTAGAGACACATATAGATACAATCAACTACACATTAAGCATTACTCATATATAGCTCACTTCAAAAAAAAACTTTGTTAGTTCTCTAATGATATATAGGGCATCTATATCAAACTTTAGCTAAAACAAAATCAACAATTATCTTATCAAAATTAGATATTAAGATCACAATTACATATACAAATTGAATATACATATACATATATAAATGAAAATGGGGATAACCAGAGTGTTTGTAGGAGTTGAGATTGTAGAGGTTATTTGGCTCTTTACTGAATTGAACATTCTGAGTGTTGTTTCCAAATTCCTTTACAAGAAAACAGTTGTTTTTCTTCACTATCTCCCAAATCAGCTATCCTGGTACTGTCGCCATTGCTACTGCTTGCTTAAACCTATTTTGTTCACAAATGCTTAAATACGTTATTAAAGATCATATGATATATGATATATGGATATACTATTAATATTTATACTTACAGTTTAGGGTTTAAGAACGGCGGCGTTCTTCGTTGTAAACAGAAAACTGAAAATTGGAGCGAGTTCGATGTTAAGACTGTTTTCTAACCCTTGCTTGGTGACATCAGTGTCATTTGTACTTTTTGGCTCAAAAAGTCATTTGACTGTGACATGGCAGTGTCAGATTTTGACTCCCAATAATCTCAAATGTCAAATGTAAGTGTCAAATTCAGTATGGTCCACCAGTTTTTTTTTTATCAAATGAATTAAAATGGTAAATAAATACAACAAAATAAAATAAATTACATTAAAATGGTAAATAAATACAACAAAATAAAATAAATAACATTATAAATAAAAAATACGTAATGTGTGAAAAATGATATGATTGTTGGGGTTTAAATAGGAGTAAAATGGAGTAAAAATTGATTTTTTTTAAAAACAAAAAACGGGTATATATCCGTTAGGTAACGGATATATTACCCCACCCAATCATTTGCTGCCACGTCACCATTTGAAGCCCCTTTTTCAGTCAAAAACCCGACTGACGCCCCCAGCGTCAAAAACTGACGCCCCGATAATGGCGTCAGGGGCGTCAGTTTATGCCAACTCGTCTGACGCACCCCCATCTGACGCCGCGTTAGATTCAGTCTAAATGTAAACACACCCTGGTCTGATAGCTAGATTGTGAAATGTTCATTTGTACCCCCTTGTGTTTTAACTGTTTACATATACAGCCCTGGCTCAAATTGAAACTGGGCCGTGTGGATTATAAATTGGGCTAAGACATGAATGTTTAGTAGTGGCCTGCTAAAAGGGAAATTGATCAAAATACACTTTTTTTAAGGCTTCAAACAAAATACACTTTTTTAAAAATAAAAATTGTCTTTTTACACCATTCGGTAGACGGGATTTCTGTCTACCACCTTTATATGTCGTCTACTACCATTTTTTACAAAGTAGTCGACGGTGAGATAAATGTGGTAGACGGAATTCCCGTCTACTGGCAATTTTCTGCAGGGTTGGTAGACAGTGAGAACAAAGCAGTAGACAGACATTTACAAAGTAGTCGATTGTCTACTGCCTTGTTGTTGCTGTCTACTGCCTTGTTGGTGTCTACAAGGCAGTAGACAGCAACAACAAGGCAGTAGACAGTCGACTACTTTGTAAATTCTGTCTACCACATTTATCTCACCGTCGACTGCTTTGTAAAAATGGTGGTATACGACAGATAAAGGTGGTAGACAGGAATCCCGTCTACCGAATGGTGTAAAAACATAAAAAAAAAAAAATTAAAAAGTGTATTTTGTTTGAAGACTTAAAAAAGTGTATTTTGAACAATTTCCCCTGTTAAAATCAAAATCACAAATGTTTTATGATCTATATACTTATATTTAAGGTTTTATTTAAATTTAAACGAGGGAGAGTTCACTAATACGGAGTAATAAAAGATACATTGTAAAAAACTTTGAACTTTGATGATTGGTACTTGTGAACGCCATGTGGCATCACCGACTCGTGAAGCACCACCCAGTATCACCGACTTGTGAGCACTAAGAAATGTCACCGACTTGTGAATCACTTCTCCGACTTATGGTATCACCGACTTGTGATTCACCATCTAGTGTCACCGACTCGTGAACACTATGAAGTGTCACCGACTTGTGAATCACTTTCCCGACTTATGGTATCACCGACTTGTGACTCACCAACCAATTACTAAGGGGGTCACCGCCTCGTGTGTAACACCCTAGGCAAATCTCACATCGCCCACAGACATGAGTGATCATGGGATTATAAGGTAATACTCACGCTTAAATGACACAACGCGTTTTGGGATCACATGCAGAGCAGATGTACGAGTACGTTGCTGTTAAGCATGCTCGGGCGAGAGCACTACCAGGATGGGTGACCTCCTGGGAAAGTGCTTCTCGTGTGTGGTCGCCAAGAAAAAGCCGTGCGCCTGCGGGCAAAGCGGACAATATTATGGTCATGTTAAGCTGGGGTGTTACAGAATGGTATCAGAGCCACTCATGTGCCGTTGGGGGTGGTGGGGCAAACCTCATCGAGGACGATGAGTCCTTTAGGGGTTGAATGTAACACCCTAGGCAAATCCCACATCGCCCACGGACATGAGTGATCATGGGATTATAAGGTAATACTCACGCTTAAATGACACAACGCATTTTGGGATCACATGCAGGGCAGATGTGCGAGTACGTTGCTATTAAGCGTGCTCGGGCGAGAGCACTACCAGGATGGGTGACCTCCTGGGAAAGTGCTTCTCGTGTGTGGTCGCAAGAAAAAGTCGTGCGCCTGCGGGCAAAGCGGACAATATTGTGGTCATGTTAAGTTGGGGTGTTACATCGTGAACCACCATGAGGTGTCACCGACATGTGAGGCACCTAACGAGACACTACCGACCCATAGTTCTCTTCACCCATAACCTCAATAAGTCGCTATCTTGTGACATAATGCCCAACACTCACGATGTGGCACCTAAGGCCCACATCGCGTACGAGTAAATAAACTACATACATACATGTATAAATGTTCCACTCACCTCGATTGTAACGACCCTACTTTTTTCGTTATCTTTTACCGTTAATTATTTAATGACCGTTAACTGTTATTCGTGCCACGTCATTTCTATGACCTATATTATTATTTTTGTAATAATATATTAATTATTATGTGTTATATGAATATTTGTATTCATATCTTAAATTGTACGTTTCTACGTGTCGCGGATTTCTATCCGGCGAATCTTTTCGGTTTTCAAACCAACAGCCGAACTTTTGGGATTTTTAAGTCCTAATTATTTTAAATATGATATTTTAATATCATATGATTATATATAGTGTTTATATATTTTATTCGTCGCGTAATTGTTATCTCTCCGAAAAATCAATCGCGTAGTAGCGTTTTCGAGTTTCGGGTTTTGTTCGGGCGTTCGGGCTAAAAGCTTTTAGTCCATACTTCAATATGGCCCACAAGTGGGGCCCACCCTTCTGTTTTTGGCCGAATATATCAAGGGGAGGGGGTGGTTTTGCCAAATTTTGTAACTAGTGATGTATTTGTTCAAAACACCACTTTTACTTCTAATTTCAACCTAAACCTTAATTTGTGAAATCCTCTCTTCCTCCTCCCTTTTCTTGGCCATCACCTGCATCCTCAACATCACCATCATTCACCAAAAATTCAAGCTTGATTCATGGGGCTTTTAGTATAATCGGATTCATCTCTTCGTTCTCTACGCGACTACATCATTTGATTCTTGATTAGGGTATAAACTCTAACCCTAGATTTTTTATTTTTCTTTATTTTTCTGTATTTTTATTATATATTAATAGTATGATAATTACTTGTTGTTGTAATGGTGTTTGTATGCGTAGAATTACTCGTAAACATATGTTTTCGGTTTGATATAATTGGGGCAACAGCTTTTTCGTGTGTTTCTGACTTTGTGACTGATATAAAAGTTAAAATAAAGTATCTAAATGAGTTCCTCTCATCAATACATTAATTTTAGACTCCGGATTCATGTCGTTTCGATTCCCGGAGCCCTGGATATGATCAAAGTGGTATTTTGTTAAGATTGAAATGTGATTTTGGTATGAACCAGGTTTGGTCCGACTTTGTGACCATAATTGGTGACTCTAGGGTGTGTTAGTGTGTTAGGACTGATGGTGGGACGAACTTTCGTGTTCGGGTCATCTCAATCCGAGCCACGAATCACCCGTTGCGTCTAAAACACGATTTTGGTTTAATTGAAGTTCCAAGTAGTGAATTGGCTGTACATAATGACTTGTGGGCTGTTCATGGTGTGTTATTGAGTGTACCAAAGTGTCGGGTGGTTTGCTTAGGCGGAGATATATGTAAGGCTCGCCGAAAATCGACACCGGGGCTCAGGATACGACCCGATGAATTTTTGATTTAAAACTTGTGATTAATTATTAAACTTATGATATAAATAATGGATTTCATTATCATTTAATTACTTATGATAAAAAAAGTAATTATTATTATTTACAACTTATGATATATATTTATTATATCATTTAATTAATACTTATGATTTAATTAACATTTTAATTAAACATATGATTAATGATACTTCATTATTAATGGAAAATACTTATGATAAGTATTAAACTTATATTATGAGATTACTATTATAAGACTTATAATAAGGATTAATTAATTATTTAATTATTATAAGGCTTAGTTATTATTTAATTATAATTTAATTATTAAATACTTATGATTTAATAATTATAATTAGAAACTTATGATATGATTAATAATTCATTATTAATTAATAATACTTATGATATAATTTAAAATTTATTATTAATTAATAATACTTACATTATGACTAATATTTAATTAATTAATTAAATACTTATGTTATATTAATTATATTATTTAAACTTATATTAACTTTAATAATTTATTTTAATTTAATTAAACTTATGTTATGACATAATTAGACATATCTAACTTTAATAAACGTTATAACTTACATTATTATTATAACTTACACTTTTAAAATTAACGTTGACTATGTTTAACCAAGGTTGACTTTTGAGTTGACTTTCGGTTGACTTTGACTTTCTGTTGACTTTTGTTGACTTTCTAATTAAGGAAACTTTCCTAACTTATAAACTTTCCTAAAATAGCAACTTTTCTAAATTTGGAAACTTTCCAAAAATAGAAACTTTCCAAAAATGGAAACCTGCTAAAAATAGAAACTTTCTAAAAATAGAAAGTGTGTGTCCGTAAGCTGTTCCGATCAAACCGATGCATATTGAGTATTGTTCTATGACTACTTGCAACATGTACAATAGCTATCATACTAAGACTTGACCTAAGTTAGTTATTTATATCGACCTTCTTTATTTATAGGTCGGCGTTGTGATCATTCCTGATCACTTTACTTCATTTGCTGTTCGCATATTTGTGTGGTTACTTCGTTTGCTATTAAGGTGAGTTATAGTCCCATTTTTCTATTTTAAATCTTTTGGGATGAGAATACATGCAATTTATTTTATATTTTGGACACAAGTGGAAATTGGTTTAAATTATTCATTGTTAGTTGAACAAAAATATTCCCTAGTCTGGTAACTGTAATTACTGGTTTCTACTAGTGAACGCGAATCCTACTGATAGATCTATCGGGTTTGACAACCCCATTTCGAGCTAGTCGCGCTAGCAATTTATAATCGGAATGTTTAGTACTTCGTAATTTATTGTAGATACACTTGTTCGATGTATATTATTTATTATGTTTGGCAAGGGTAAATAAATGGTTAAGTGGTTACCAGGTGGCTCACGGTAAATGGAATAATATTTTTATATGTTTTCTAGCATATAATTTTGTGATCCAAAAAGGAGTTTTTATGTTTTCAAACATAAATTTTTACGGTTTAAATTAAATATTGTTTGCAATATTAAACCTATAATTCACTCAACATTTTTGTTGACAGTTACTCGCATGTTTTATTCTCAGGTTCATGATTGATTGCTTCCGTTGTGCTTAGAGAGTCTGCATATTTATGATGGCAGCTTTTGTTAAACAATAACTTGCATTCTATTTTGATACATTTAATAGTGGATGCTGTTGACTTTGTTTTGGTCAACTTTTGGTTAAGTAATAATGTATGGTTTTTCTAAACTTACATATTTTGATAGGTTTCCTTTATAGGAAATCATTTTTTAAATAAAGAATGCAAGGTTATTTATTAAATTCATATAGAGTTATGATCAAGCTGTGGGACCAAGATAACGATGGTCGTCAAGTGTACCTTGACGGGTCGTTAAAGTTGGTATCAGAGCTCTGGTTGTAGGGAATTAGGCTGCATTGATGTCGTTACCCGAGTCAATAGGGTGCATTAGTGAGTCTAGTCTACAGCCCAGCCTATAATATATTATTATATGTGATTATTTGTATCGTATTGGTATGTATATTGTTATCATACATACATCTCTATTATGTTCTGAATCCGGGAGGAACTCCCATTCCGATTTAAACGTATTCTCTGACTCATGCGAACTTATCCTTATAAGAACACATCGGGTAGTGAAACCGAGGGGTGTCATTCTTGACTTCTGAAATTCGCGACATTTCTATGTCATCTATTATGGTTATGTATATATAATGTTTGAGTTATCTTACGCGAGATGTCATTCTTGACTTCTAAATGCTCGGCATTTCAATGTCAGCTATTATGTTTAGGTATATAACATTCTTGTTACATTACGTGCCTTTGTGCCGTTGTGCCTATGTGCTTTGGTTTTTGAACTGGAAGACGTCATTCTTGACTTTTAGAGATTTTTGGCACTTCGAAGACATTTCTATGCCATTGTTACTCCTATTTGTTACTTATGATGTTTTGTCTCTTGTGCTATCCTTAGCACGTTGTTTAAGAAAATGTTTTAGAGAAATTTTGTGGAAATCCGAGGTTGATCGCGTGTCCTGACCTTATGTAGTGCTATTGGAATGGAGATATGAATTAGTGAAATATAATGGAGTCAGGCCAACGTGATTATATTACGTTAATTCATAAAGAAGTCCTAATATTGTGACATGAGGAATAGAAAGCAAGTCAAAGAAAATTTTTACACTACTCATTCAGAAATTCTGATGTATTACATGGGTAGGGAAGATATTCATTATCTTATTTGTCGATATACGAGAAGCTCATTTTAACCAGATTATCTATCTCATGCCCAATCCTCCATAACTCGCTTGTTAGCAACTGCTTCGCTCGGGAACAGTTTTGGCCCAAGGACTTCTGTCCTGATAATAGTCAAAATAACATTTAACTCATTGGTTTTCATGACCTCGTAACATTTGTTGGTCAAATGTCGCATGACGATACAAGTCATTTACTCGATCTTTCACGATCTTACTTCAACTTGTAACCTCTGAAATACAGATACTCTGTTTATCATCGGGAGTTTTACACATTTGTTTAATTGGGCGGTTCTCACGGGATTTATGGGTGAATAGAAGTAATGAAATATTTTGTCATGTATACAATTTATAAAAATCATATATGTATATATGGATTCAAATGAATAAATTTATCCTTACCTACAAAATTATTTTAAGACCACTCATTTATTGAGCTGTTTTAACTAAGTCAATTTGTTTTATATAAAATGGTACATGTTGTACATACTTCTAAATTTACTAAGAACTTCGTTTCGTTTATATTGTCACATCAAACGTTTAAAGCTTTTTCAAAACTCCTTTGATTGATTTTATCAAATTTTCGCATTACCCTACAGAGTGTTTGGATCGCAGTTCTTCTCATCCTCCGTTTAAGGATGAAACTTACCCTTAAGTTCATTGATAGAAACTCTTACACCACTTTGGATTCCGGTTTTATAAAATTTGTTGGAAAGTCTTTGCGCTCATAAAATTTTCCCTCTTATGGTTGAACATGGCCGAAACGCGGACCGATAAATCAATTTTCTGGGGTACACTCGGTGGTCACCCTATTGTAGAAAAGGCGCTAGATGGGTTTCTACCCCAACTGTTGTTATAATGGGTATCATGGATATATATTACACTAGACCGTTTGAGGAGTTTCTACTCTCAATATTCGCTGTCAACCACAACACCCTCGTAAACATCAATCCTAGGATTCAATACATTGAGATGCACGAAATTATTTTTGGAGATTCATCTCACCTGGAGGCGGCCATTATTTATAACCCATGATTCGCGTTCTTTTCATCCACACATAAATTTAAAAATACGGATGAATCCTAGATTTCCTCGCTCATTGTACAAGGAAGTACACTCTCGTTGAAATATCACACCTTTCGTACGTCTTCCTTTCGGAAATGTAATGAAAATTTACTTTGAAGTCCATGATCCTCGTTATCTCCTTTGAGAGAATTGCCTTAAATATCTATGCCACCGATGTGACTACTCCATATATTTCTTCCTTCATTGTTGCAACTATATTTCATTCATCCCAGTTCGACCCCTTGGGGAGCTCCTATTTTGTTTGTCAAGAAGAAAGATGGTTCGTTCCGATTGTGTATTGATTATCGCGAGTTAAACAAGCGTACTATTAAGAATCGTTACCCTTTTCCTAGAATTGATGATCTGTTCGATCAACTTCAAGGTTCGTCCATTTATTCTAAGATTGATCTTCGTTCTGGTTATCACCAATTACGCGCTAAAGAAACTGATATTCCGAAAACCGCTTTTCGTACCCGTTATGGTCACTGCGAATTTCTTGTTATGCCGTCTGGATTGACTAACGCACCTGCTGTGTTCACGGACCTCATGAACCGTGCAGACCCTATCTAGACAAATTCGTTATCGTTTTCATCGACTACATCCTTATTTATTCCAATAGTAATGAAGAGCATGAAGAACATTTGAAGTTGGTGCTTGATTTGTTGAGAAAAGAAGAATAGTACGCTAAGTTCTCTAAGTGTGCTTTCTGGTTAAGAGAAGTTCAATTTCTTGGACATATTATTAGTAAACATGGAATACAAGTTGACCCTGCTAAGATTGAGGCGATTGAAAAGTGGGAAATTTCCAAAAATCCCCACTTAGATTCGTCAGTTTCTAGGGTTGGCAGGTTACTAAAGAATGTTCATTCAAGATTTCTCTCAAATAGCGAAACCTCTGACTGCTTTAACGCACAAGGGGAAGAAGTATGAGTGAAAGGATGAACAAGTGACTGCTTTTCAATTTTTGAAGAAGAAGTTGACTACCGCTCCGATATTATCACTACCTGAGGGTCATTGCTTACGCGTCACGTCAGTTGAAGATTCGTGTCAAGACTATTGGTTGTGTTTTGATGCAACAAAAGAAAGTCATTGCTTACGCGTCACGTCAGTTGAAGATTCGTGAACAGAATTATACAACCCATGATGTAGAATTGGGAGCTGTTGTGTTCGTACTCAAGAATTGGAGACATTACTTTTATGGGGTCAAATGTACAGTGTACACTGATCACAAAAGTTTTCAACATAACTTTGATCAAAGACAGTAGAATATGAGGTAGCGAAGATGGGGTGGAATTGTTGAACGGTTTTGATTGTGAACTCCTTTAGCCATTCCAGGGAAAGGCCAATGTTGTGGCCATTGCATTAAGTCAAAAAGAGAGAATTGAACCTCGAAGATTTAGGGCCTTGAATATGACCATTTGAACAAATCTCGCAAGGCAGATTCTTGCAGCTCAACAAGAAGCCTTGAAGGAGGAGAATTTTGTAACGGGAAGGTCCGAGGCTTGAGTAAACAGTTAGATGTACGAACCGATGGTACTCGGTATTTTGCGGGACATCTTTGGGTTTCGGAGTTTGGTGATCTACGACAACTTGTTTTAGATGAGGCTCATAAGTCTAGGTACTCTATTCATCCTGGTTCAGGAAAGATGTATCATGATCTTAAGGAGCTGTATTGGTGGCCTAATTGGAAAGTTGATGTGGCTACGTATGTGGCTAAGTGTTTGACCTGCGTTAAGGTTAAAGCTGAACATCAGGAACCTTCTGGACTTTTGGTGCAACCTGAGATTCCCGAGTGGAAATGGGAAGGGATTACAATGGATTTTATTACAAAGTTACCGAGAGTTGCGGGTGGCTATGATACCATGTGGGTCATTGTAGATCGACTCATAAAGTCGGCTCACTTTTTGCCGATTAAAGAAACGGATTCAATGGAGGAGCTTACTCGTTTGTATTTGAAGGAGATTGTTTCTAGACATGGTGTTCCCGTGTTATTTCGGACCGAGATAGTAGATTTACATCGAGGTTTTGGCAGTTCTTACGAGATGCTTTGGGAACTAAATTGGATATTAACACTGCTTATCATCCACAGTCAGATGGTCAGAGTGAAAGGACCATTCAAACGTCGGAAGACATGTTACGAGCATGCATCATTGATTTTAGTAATGTTTGGAATAAGTACTTGCCACTGGCTGAATTTTCTTATAATAATAGCTATCATGCAAGTATTAAGCCGCACCTTTTGAAACGCTGTATGGTAGATAGTGCAGGTCTCCTATCTGCTGGAATGAGGTTGGGGATGCTCAACTCACAGGCCCGGGAACTTTTCATGAAACTACCGAGAAGATCGTACGGATTAAGGAAAGTTTGGGAACCGCCAGAAGTCGGCAAAAGTGCTATGCCAATAAGAGAAGGAACGATATTGAATTTCAGGTCGGTGATCGTGTTATGTTGAAGGTACCACCTTGGAAGGGCGTGATACGTTTTGGTAAAAGGGGAAAGTTGAATCCTTGTTTTGTTAGACCGTTTGAGATTATTGAGAGAGTTGGACCCGTGGCTTATCATTTGAAATTGCCACAAGAACTCAGTGCTGTTCACGACGTTTTTCACGTGTCGAATTTAAAGAAGTGTTTGGCCGAGGCCGATAAGACAATTCCTCTGGAGGAACTTCATGTTGATAAGCAACTTCATTTTATTGAGGAACCAGTCGAAATTATGGATCGAGAGGTTAAGACTCTTAAACAGAGTAGGATTCCTATTGTCCGGGTTAGATGGAATGCCAGACGCGGTCCCGAGTTCACTTGGGAGCGTGAAGATCAGATGAAGCAGAAGTACCCGCATATTTCCCAGATGCTGAGTCAACCCCTGCACCTGCTTAAATTTCAGGACGAAATTTCCGTAACGGGAAGGTACTGTAACGACCCTACTTTTTTCGTTATCTTTTACCGTTAATTATTTAACGACCGTTAACTGTTATTCGTGCCACGTCATTTCTATGACCTATATTATTATTTTTGTAATAATATATTAATTATTATGTGTTATATGAATATTTGTATTCATATCTTAAATTGTACGTTTCTACGTGTCGCGGATTTCTATCCGGCGAATCTTTTCGGTTTTCAAACCAACAGTCGAGCTTTTGGGATTTTTAAGTCCTAATTATTTTAAATATGATATTTTAATATCATATGATTATATATAGTGTTTATATATTTTATTCGTCGCGTAATTGTTATCTCTCCGAAAAATCAATCGCGTAGTAGCGTTTTCGCGTTTCGGGTTTCGTTCGGGCGTTCGGGCTAAAAGCTTTTAGTCCATACTTCAATATGGCCTACAAGTGGGGCCTACCCTTCTGTTTTTGGCCGAAAATATCAAGGGGAGGGGGATGGTTTTGCCAAATTTTGTAACTAGTGATGTATTTGTTCAAAACACCACTTTTACTTCTAATTTCAACCTAAACCTTAATTTGTGAAATCCTCTCTTCATCCTCCCTTTTCTTGGCCGTCACCTGCATCCTCAACATCACCATCATTCACCAAAAATTCAAGCTTGATTCATGGGGCTTTTAGTATAATCGAATTCATCTCTTCGTTCTCTACGCGACTACATCATTTGATTCTTGATTAGGGTATAAACTCTAACCCTAGATTTTTAATTTTTATTTATTTTTCTATATTTTGATTATATATTAATAGTATGATAATTACTTGTTATTGTAATGGTGTTTGTATGCGTAGAATTACTCGTAAACATATGTTTTCGGTTTGATATAATTGGGACAGCAGCTTTTTCCTGTGTTTCTGACTTTGTGACTGATATAAAAGTTAAAATAAAGTATCTATATGAGTTCCTCTCATCAAGACATTAATTTTATACTCCGGATTCATGTCGTTTCGATTCCCGGAGCCCTAGATATGATCAAAGTGGTATTTTGTTAAGATTGAAATGTGATTTTGGTATGAACTAGGTTTGGTCCGACTTTGTGACCATAATTGGTGACTCTAGGGTGTGTTAGTGTGTTAGGACTAATGGTGGGATGAACTTTCATGTTCGGGTCATCTCAATCCGAGCCACGAATCACCCGTTGCGTCTAAAACACGATTTTGGTTGAATTGAAGTTCCAAGTAGTGAATTAGCTGTACATCACGACTTGTGGGCTGTTCATGGTGTGTTCTTGAGTGTACCAAAGTGTCGGGTGGTTTGCTTAGGCGGAGATATATGTAAGGCTCGCCGAAAACCGACACCCGGGGCTTAGGATACGACCCGATGAACTTTTGATTTAAAACTTGTGATTAATTATTAAACTTATGATATAAATAATGGATTTCATTATCATTTAATTACTTATGATAAAAAAAGTAATTATTATTATTTACAACTTATGATATATATTTATTATATCATTTAATTAATACTTATGATTTAATTAACATTTTAATTAAACATAAGATTAATGATACTTCATTATTAATGGAAAATACTTATGATAAGTATTAAACTTATATTATGAGATTACTATTATAAGACTTATAATAAGTATTAATTAATTATTTAATTATTATAAGGCTTAGTTATTATTTAATTATAATTTAATTATTAAATACTTATGATTTAATAATTATAATTAGAAACTTATGATATGATTAATAATTCATTATTAATTAATAATACTTATGATATGATTTAAAATTTATTATTAATTAATAATACTTACATTATGACTAATATTTAATTAATTAATTAAATACTTATGTTATATTAATTATATCATTTAAACTTATATTAACTTTAATAATTTATTTTAATTTAATTAAACTTATGTTATGACATAATTAGACATATCTAACTTTAATAAGCGTTATAACTTACATTATTATTATAACTTACACTTTTAAAATTAACGTTGACTATGTTTAACCAAGGTTGACTTTTGAGTTGACTTTCGGTTGACTTTGACTTTCTGTTGACTTTTGTTGACTTTTGTTGACTTTCTAATTAAGGAAACTTTCCTAACTTATAAACTTTCCTAAAATAGCAACTTTTCTAAATTTGGAAACTTTCCAAAAGTAGAAACTTTTCAAAAATAGAAACTTTCCAAAAATAGAAACTTTTCAAAAATGCAAACCTGCTGAAAATAGAAACTTTCTAAAAATAGAAAGTGTGTGTCCGTAAGCTGTTCCGATCAAACCGATGCATATTGAGTATTGTTCTATGACTACTTGCAACATGTACAATAGCTATCATACTAAGACTTGACCTAAGTTAGTTATTTATATCGACCTTCTTTATTTATAGGTCGACGTTGTGATCATTCCTGATCACTTTACTTCATTTGTTGTTCGCATATTTGTGTGGTTACTTCGTTTGCTATTAAGGTGAGTTATAGTCCCATTTTTCTATTTTAAATCTTTTGGGATGAGAATACATGCAATTTATTTTATATTTTGGACACAAGTGGAAGTTGGTTTAAATTATTCATTGTGAGTTGAACAAAAATATTTCCTAGTCTGGTAACTGTAATCACTGGTTTCTACTAGTGAACGCGAATCCTACGGATAGATCTATCGGGTTTGACAACCCCATTTCGAGCTAGTCGCGCTAGCAATTTATAATCGGAATGTTTAGTACTTCGTAATTTGTTGTAGATACACTTGTTCGGTGTATATTATTTATTGTGTTTGGCAAGGGTAAATAAATGGTTAAGTGGTTACCAGGTGGCTCACGGTAAATGGAATAATATTTTTATATGTTTTCTAGCATATAATTTTGTGGTCCAAAAAGGAGTTTTTATGTTTTTAAACATAAATTTTTACTATTTAAATTAAATATTGTTTGCAATATTAAACCTATAATTCACTCAACATTTTTGTTGACAGTTACTCGCATGTTTTATTCTCAGGTTCATGATTGATTGCTTCCGTTGTGCTTAGAGAGTCTGCATATTTATGATGGCAGCTTTTGTTAAACAATAACTTGCATTCTATTTTGATACATTTAATAGTGGATGCTGTTGACTTTGTTTTGATCAACTTTTGGTTAAGTAATAATGTATGGTTTTTCTAAACTTACATATTTTGATAGGTTTCTTTTATAGGAAATCATTTTTTAAATAAAGAATGCAAGGTTATTTATTAAATTCATATAGAGTTATGATCAAGCTGTGGGACCAAGATAACGATGGTCGTCAAGTGTACCTTGACGGGTCGTTAAATCGATTACAAGAAAGGAAACTCCGACTTGAGCTCTTAATCATCCAACGTGAATCACCTAGATAATTCACAAACAAATAAGCTAAACACTCTAGCTTATGCCCAAAACACCATAAGTGCAAATTCGACCCAAAAGCACTTCCGCGCACAATCCGCGCTCAAACTACTCAATAATCACTAACATAAGTGAAAATGGCCCTAAATCACCAATTTACCCAACTCATAAGTGTTAAACACTTATCTTACCCAATTTGACACCAAACTCAAATTTTGACCCATTTCAAAATTATTCAACCAAAATACACTCACATGGGTTTCAACACATCCAAAATCACTAAACCTAGTGCTTAACTCATATGCAAGTCTTGAACTTGACCAAGACATCAACCAACCTAAAATGCACCAACGACACTATAAAACCCGATTACTAGCATCACTAATGTAAGAACCAGTTTTTCCAAGTTATATTGGACGCCGTCCAAATTAGTGGGACGCCGTCCCGTTGTAAAAGGCTGGACACCGTCCAGAAATCTGGACGCCGTCCAGATTGGCTGGCAGGCCAGCTACCTTGTTTTTAGATATTTAAAGTGGGTATTTTGGTAATTTCACATGGGGGCCGAATTGAAAGCCCTAGATCAGTTTTTGGAGCTTCATTTACTCCATTTACAACCACCAAACTTCATCCACTTCAATTCTATTGAGAGAGTGTATTTCAAGAGTGAGAAAGCTCAAATAGAAGAGGAAGAAGCTTGTTTCGGGCTAGAGCTCGAGCATTAAAGTCGTTCATCTAGCCGCTAGCTACGTGGTGATTGTGTTGGTAATTCTTAACCTTGATTTCTTTACTTTGATTAGTTTAAGGGTTAGGGTTTGGGTTAGGGTTGCACTTAAAACCCATTTATTAGTGACTTGGGGGTTTTGGGTAAGTTTGGGTCATGAAGACCCAAAAGATGACTAACCTAGGGTTTTGAAAAGTTAAAGTGTGTAAATGGGTCTTAAAGGCTTAGTAAATCGCTAGCACTTTTGTAGTTAATGTTAGTGGGTGTCATTTGGGTTGTGGGTGACCCAAATGGGAGTGTTGACCTCGAAATGGGTCAAATGGGTCTCGGGCGACCTAGGTTATTAAATGTGTATGAGAACACACTAAACTTGTGATTATAAAGTGTTTAAGACCATATTTTGGCTAGTATTAGGGTTTTGTTGGTGTTGACCCAAATATTAGGGTTAGGGGTGCAAATGGGTCGGAATTGCATCTTGGGTCAAAATGGCACTAGAATGGGGAGTAAGTTGGTTGGCCAACTTGAGTTGTGATTGATTATGTGCTAAATGTAATAGGTACGTTACATTGAAGTTGCAAGCTCGGTTATCTTTCGCAAAAGACTCTAAGGTGAGTGGAATAATTATATGCGTAGGTATATAATGTATTTATTTGTTGTAGCGTGAGATGTGAAGTGTTGAGGTGTTAAGATACCACGTTTCACGTGACGAGTGAAGCATCGAGGTGTTAAGATGCCACTCGAGGTGAAGCATCGAGGTGTTAAGATGCCACCTAGGGGTGAAGTGTCGAGGTGTTAAGACGCCACTCCATAATAAAGGGTGAAGTGTCGAGGTGTTAAGACGCCACCCGAGGGTGAAGTATCGAGGTGTTAAGATGCCACCCGGGGGTTAGTGATACGAGGTGCTAAGTACACTAATGGATGTTGTGAACTCCGATGGCCTTTCGCGGGCGCCATTCCCTTGTACGATTGTTTAACCATGGTTATTGTGTTGAGTTGTAAGCATATTATATGGTTCGAGTTATATACATATATATATGCCTTGTTATGCTAGCTTGTGATATAGGAGGTTGATAGCCTTGTACTTGAGATGTTAAGCCCTTTTGTGTTGCTAGCATGTATGCGGTATTGTGTAAGTGTGCAAGTAGGTATTTTATATATGTACGTGTATAACTATTGCATTCACTAAGCGTTAGGTTACCCTCTCGTTGTTTACCTTTTTAGGCTCTGGCATGGACAAAGGCAAAGGTATTCGGTTGGATTAGTGGTCTCCCGCTTATTTTGATAGGGGATGCTTTTTGGTTAGCTTTTGGGAGTTCGGCCAAGATTTGGGTAGTTTAACCCCAAACACCATGCTCTAGTGTCGTTTGAAAATTAAACTTGTATTGGTCGAAACTTGTATTTTTGATCAAAACGTGTAAGACGGGTCGTTGTGGGGCCGATGTTGTAAAACTTGTTTTGATGATGGAAACCTCTTATTTTATTATATTGTAATACGTTGTAAAAAGGTTTTCGTTTAAAAGTGTCGGGAAGCGGGATTTCCGCTCACGTGAGTTGGACCCGGGGGACAGCAGCTTCCAAGCAATCTGGACGTCGTCCAGATATGCTGGATGCCGTCCCGGTCTTAAGTGCTGGATGCCGTCCAGAAATCTGGACGCCGTCCAGAAATCTGGACGCTGTCCAGTTGTGCTACAGCAGAAAATTTTTTTAGCGTGTTTTTGGTAAATTGAAGTTGGGTTGTTACAAGTGGTATCAGAGCATGGTCTAAGGGATTTAGGCGACTTGAGATAGATGCCTAGACTTAGACTTTATTGTATGTGCGCTTTATGCGGGACTTGTAGGACTTTGGGTCGGAACGGGAATTGTTAGTGCTAGGGTTTATGTGAATTAACCTTGCACTAATTGTTTTGTGTTGTTTTAGCAATCATCAAGCGAGATAGGCGTTGTACTAGCAAGTTAATGCTACGTGCCCGCGTAACAATGATTAGCTACCATCGTTACGGGTTCAAATCGTGTCAAACGAGCTGTAACAACCCAAACCAGACCACCATCGAACCCGCAGAAAATATCAAAAAAAAAGTATGTTTGTTCAGCTAATGGTGCGGCGCGCCAGAAGGCCGTGCGACGGGCCAATCTGGTCTGTCCAAAAAGCCTTGAAATGCGAAAAAGATTGGCCACTTCCCGACATAATTAGACAAAACGCTTTTAACAACATATTCAAATATGTAAAACTAACGCTATTCAAACATAAAATAAGTTTTACAAAGTGGGGCCCACATTGGCCGTTTTACGAGTTTAATACTAAATATGAGTTTCGACCATCAAAAAGTTTAAGTACCAGACTACACTACGAGCATGGTGTTTGGGATTAAACTACCCAAGTCTCGGTCAAACTCCAAAAGCTAATATCCCAAAAGCGTTCTCTAACAACGACGGGATCTTTAATCCAAGATGATGCCCTTACCCTTGTCCACAACCGAACCTATAAAAAGGTAAACAACGAGAGGGTAAGCAAAGCTTAGTGAATGCAATAATTACACATACATATATATAACTCATCTATTTGCAATCACATTCACCAAATACCTCATACGAACTTGTAACTCAATTAGCATGCCATCGTACCCAAAACACTTAACAAGTCATACATTAACACAAAACCGCATTAGCATATACTCAACACAATGTGTGTGTGTATATATATATATATATATATATATATATATATATATATATATATATATATATATATATATATATATATATATATATATATATATATATATATAAACAATATGCTAAAATAATCGACAATCTCAATATGGTTAACCATAAATGCTATGGTGCTACTGGCTCGTGGTTCACACCATACGCAATTGAGTCATACTCTTTTATAGTGCTACCGGCTCATGGTTCACACTCGATGCTACCAGCTCGTGGTTCACATCTTATTTTATAGTGCTACCGGCTCGTGGTTCACATTCGATGCTACCGGCTCGTGGTTCACATCTAGTTTATAGTGCTACCGGCTCGTGGTTCACACTCGATGCTATCGGCTCGTGGTTCACATCTAGTTTATAGTGCTACCGGCTCGTGGTTCACACTCTATGCTACCGGCTCGTGGTTCACATCTTATCGTACACATGTTATGGCACTACCGGCTCGATGGTTCATACCATAACACCCACAAATAAACGCGTCATATACACATACGTATAATTACTCCACTCACCTCAAAATCTCTTGTGAAAGATAATCAAGCTCGGAAATCTTCAAGGTAACGTACCTATTACATTACACGTAAATCAATCGCAAACTCAAGTTGGTCAACCAATTAAAACTCCACTCTAGTGTTATCTTGACCCATGGTGCAATTTCGACCCATTTACATCCTTAACCCTAATATTTGGGTTAACATCCCCAAAACCCTAATCATTAACCAAGTTAGGTTTAAAACGCATTTCAACACAAGGTTTATGCATTACACAACAACATTAACTAACTTAGGTCCATTTTGACCCATTTGACCAATTTAAGGTCAACACACCCATTTCGGGTCATCCACTAACCCACTTAACACCCATTTACATATGTATAAGTGTGCTAGTAATTTCACTAACCAATTTAGGCTCATAAACATAAATTGATACTTTGGAAACCCTAGTTAGTCATCTTTGAGTCTACATGACCCAAATTTACCCTAAACCCCCAAATCACTAGCAAAATGGGTTTTATGTGCAACACTAACCCAAACCCTAACCCTTAATACAATTAAAGTAAGAAATTGGGTTTTATAACTTACCAACACAATCACCACGTAGCTAGCGACTAGATGAACAACTTTAGAACTCGCACTAAGACCCGATTCAACCTCTTTCTTCCTTTAATGGAGCTCTCTCACTCTAGAACTTCCTCTCTCTCTAGAATTTAATGGAAAGTGATAAGGTAGATGGAAATGGAGTAAATGAGGCTCCAAAACTGATCTAGAGCCTTTAATTTGGGCCCCCATGTATAATTACCAAAAAGCCCTCAAAATATCTAATTTAAAAAGAGAAGGGAATCTGTCACAGGCTACTGGCGCGGCGCGCCATATACTTGCGCGGCGCGCAGATCCCCCAGATCAGAATCTGTCCCCTTTTTAAGATGTACAACAAAACCCCACTTCAAGTATCTTAATTACACTTATGTACACAACAAATAAACGGGTCTTACAACTCTCCCCCACTTGAATCGGAGCGCGTCCTCGCAATCCAAGCCGCATGACAAGAAGGAAGATAAACCAACACGAACTCTTCGGGCTCCCAAGTAAACTCAGAACCTTTACTACGACGCCATTGGACTTTAAAAGTCCTAACCTCTTTATGTCTCAACCTTTTGACCTTCTCATCGAGTATGGCAATCGGCTCCTCAATATACTCTAACTTATTATTTAGCTTAATCTCGTCTAATGGTACCCAAGATGAATCATCCGCAAGACACTTATGGAGATGGGAGACATGGAAAGTATTATGAATCCCCGCAAGCTCTTCAGGTAATTCCAAACGATACGCGACTTCACCAACACGAGCTAAAACCTTAAATGGCCCAATAAACCGAGGAGCTAACTTTCCCCATTTTCGAAATCGAATAATACCTTTTCATGGTGAAACCTTAAGCATCACCATGTCACCTTCTTGAAATTCGATCGTTCGTCTACGTTTATCGGCATACGAATTTTGTCTATCTTGAGCCTTCTTGAAGTGATCCCGAATAATATCAATCTTGTTATTCGTCTCCAAAACCAAATCGGTACTCCCGATCTCTCTTTGACCAATTTCACCCCAACAAATCGGAGTTCGGCACCTCCGCCCATAAAGCATCTCGTAAGGTGGCATCCCGATACTAGTATGATAACTATTATTGTACGAGAATTCCACCAAAGGTAAGTGCTCGTCCCAACTACCACCAAAATCAATAATACACGCCCGTAACATATCCTCCAAAGTTTGATTCGTACGTTCGATTTGACCGTCTGTTTGAGGATGATACGCCGTGCTCAATTTCAATTGTGTACCCATATCTTCATGAAACTTTTCCCAAAACCGAGATGTAAAACGAGTATCTCGATCCGAAATAATCGATATAGGAACTCCGTGTCGAGAGATGACTTCCTTGATAAACAACTTAGCCAAGGTCTCCGACGATATCGCTTCCCGAATGGGAAGAAACAAAGCACTTTTCGTCAATCGATCAACTATAACCCAAATCGAATCAAATTGGGTTCTCGCCGTTTTAGGTAACTTTGTGATGAAATCCATGGTAATGTGCTCCCATTTCCATTTCGGGATTTCCAACGGTTGTAACTTACCATACGGCTGTTGGTACTCGGCCTTAACTTGCAAACACGTGACGCATTGCTCAACATACTTCACAACATCACGTTTCATGTCCGGCCACCAATAATCTTTTCTTAAATCTAGATACATTTTCGTCGCGCCCGAATGAATGTAATACTTTGACTTATGTGCTTCATCAAGTAGCACTTGTCGATAATCACCCATCTTAGGCACCCACACTCTTCCTTGAAAAGACAACAAACCATGCGAGCCCATAGTAATGAACTCCGATTGCCCCATGATTCATTCCGCATGTTTGTTGTGAACGTAAGCCTCTATTTGAATCACACCAAGTTTTTCAAGAAAATCGTTAGTAATAATCATACGTAACAATCCCAATCGTAATGCCGGGTGATGACTCTTTCGACTTAACGCATCCGTGACCACATTCGCCTTGCCCGGATGATAAAGTATCTCACAATCATAATCTTTCACCACATCCATCCACCAACGTTGACGATGATTCAAATCTCGTTGATTAAAGAGATGTTTCAAACTCTTATGATCCGAATAAATCGTACTCTTGACACCATACAAGTAGTGGCGCCAAATTTTCAACGCATGCACAACCGCCGCCAACTCAAGATCATGAGTCGGATATCTCGTTTCGTGTTTCTTTAGTTGTCGAGAGGCATAAGCGATGACTTTACCTCTTTGCATTAGAACACACCCGAGCCCATTTAACGAAGCATCACAATAAACCGTCATGTCTTCCACTCCTTCCGGCAACACTAACACCGGAGCTTGACACAATTTCTCTTTTAGCAATTGAAAAGCAATTTCTTGCTCGTTCTCCCAAGTAAATCTCGCGTTCTTCCTCGTCAATTTCATCAACGAAGAAGAGATCTTAGAAAAGTATTGGATAAACTGACGATAATAACCGGCCAATCCGAGAAAACTTCGGATTTCCGTAGGCGTAGTCGATCGTTCCCAACTCTTCACCATCTCTATCTTCCCCGAATCTACTTGAATACCGTCTTTGTTCACAATGTGGCCAAGGTATTGAACCTCCCTTAGCCAAAATTCACATTTGGAGAACTTAGCATACAACTTCTCCTTTCGTAACGTCTTCAATACTTCGTGCAAATGACGCTCATGTTCGTTTATACTTTTCGAGTAGACTAGTATGTCGTCAATGAACACAATCACCGACTTGTCCAACATAGGTAGGCACACTCGGTTCATAAGATCCATGAATGCCGCCGGTGCATTCGTAAGACCAAAAGGCATTACCACAAACTCAAAATGCCCATAACGCGTTCGAAAAGCCGTTTTCTCGATATCTTCCTCATGGACCCGCATTTGGTGATAGCCAGATCGTAGGTCGATTTTAGAGAAATATGTTGCACCTTGGAGTTGGTCAAACAAATCGACAATCCGAGGTAATGGATAACGATTCTTGATCGTCACTTTATTTAACTCCCGATAATCGATGCACATCTACATACTACCATCCTTCTTCTTTACGAATAAAACCGGAGCGCCCCATGGAGAAGCACTCAGTCGAATAAAACCCTTCTCGAGCAACTCTTGGGTTTGATTTAACAACTCTCGCATTTCTGTTGGCGCTAAACGATAAGGAGTTTTAGCAATGGGGGTAGCCCCCGGAACCAACTCAATGCGAAATTCAACTTGTCTTTCCACCGGAACACCCGATAACTCGTCCGAAAAAACGTCTTCGAATTCACTACCCACCGGAATTTCACGAATGGGTGGTGGCTCATCACGAGTATCAACAACATGGGCAAGAAAAGCCATGCCACCACTATCGAGGAGACGACGTGCCCGTGCAAAAGTGCATATCGTCACAAGTCTTCTACGCTTATCACCGTGAATAATTAACTCTCCCCCACTTGGGGCCTTTACACGAATAAATTTTTCATGGCATGCAATATCGGCTCTATTATGATCGAGCTGATCCATACCAACAACGATATCGAAATCGCCCAAAGTCATCGTGATAAGATCAATCTTAAAGTTTTCGGCACCAAAAATGACATCACAATTTTTACACACATCAACCACTAGCACCGTCTTGCGGTCTGCTATTTCGACTTCTACCGGATGACTTAACTTAGTTAACGGTCTATTAAGTCTAGGCACAAATCTTGGAGATACAAACGACAAATTTGCACCGCTATCAAATAGGATCCTTGCCGGATTAGAGTTAATCATAAAAGTACCTGAAACAACTTCGTTGGATTGCTTGGCCTCATCATTGGTCATCAAGTAATTGCGACCCCTAGCCGTACCCGCCACTCTCTCCAACTTCTTCACATGATCATTATTCAAATCGGGACATTCCGGCCTCTTGTATCCCTCTTTACCACAATTAAAACAAGTAAGCTTGGTCGTCGCCTTGGTACAATCACGGGCGATGTACCCTCTTTGATTACAATTATAACACGTGGGTCCGAAACCTCCGGAAGCACCCTTCTTCACACTATTAACGCTTTCGGAGCCTTTCTTGTTCTTTTTATTTGAAAAGTTCGAATAGCTCGAACCTTCAAACTTTCTCTTCGAAAAAATGAAATCGCTTTTCCTTGGAACCTCCGGCTCAAAACCCCTAGCCAATTCGTATAAATCTTCAAATGACTTAGCCATTCCCCTGCTAATCTTACCCTTCAACTCATCACTTAAAGTACGGTAGAAATCTAGCATCAACTTGTGATCATCACCAACGTACTCCGGACAAAAACGAGTCTTTGCCAAGAAGGTAGACTTGAGAGTAACCAAGTCCATTGAACCTTGTCGCAAATGGTGCAACTCGTCCCGAATTTTATCAAGATCGGAAGAAGTTCAGTATTCTTGGAAAAATTCCTTCTTAAACTCCTCCCATGTCAAGCACATGCATTGCTCTTCACCATATAATTTTATTTTATCGTCCCACCACAACTTGCCCTCTTCGCGCAATATGCTAGACCCATACCTCGTCTTCTTCTCGGGAGGATACTCCGCGGTACGGAACGCTCCCTCGATATCAGAAATCCAACAAGTGCTTTTCAATGGATCCCTCACCCCATTAAACATCGGAGGTTGAGTATCCTTGAAATTTTTGTAGTGGAAGTCCCGCCTTCCACCCCCACCATTACCTTCACCTCCTTCGCCTCGAGGATAAATGTTTTTAGCCTCTAAAGCCTCCTCTATTGCGGCTTTCATTCGATCATTGATCATTTCGGTCACTTGTCCATCGACCGACTCTTGGAAGACCTTTCGGACATCGTCAAGAAAATCCTTCTTTAGCCTTTTAAAGATGGCCTCAACCTTGGCCGTGAGTTCAACGTCCTCACTCGTACTTCCGCCATTGGTGTCGTGTCCATTTCTCATCTTCATTCTATAAAACGAAGTAAATTAAGCAACAAAACAAAAGGACTTAACACATATGTATATACATATACACCACACTACCCCATCTTGCTCAACAATCGTCGTACATCGCTTGTTTGACACGATTTGAACCCGTAACAATGGTAGCTAATCATTGTTACGCAAGCACATCGCATTAACTCACTAGTACCACGTCTATCTTTCTTGACGATTTCAAATACCACACAAAATAATAGCGCATGATTAGTTCACATAAACCTATGCACTAACCAAAACCCGATTCGACCCAAAGTCCTACAAGTCCCGCATAATGCGCACACAAAAAGTCTAAGTCTAGGCGCCTATCTCAAGTCACCTAAATCCCTTAGACCAGGCTCTGATACCACTTGCAACAACCCAAACCAGACCACCGTCGAACCCGCGGAAAATATCAAAAAAAAAAAGTTTGTTTTTTCAGCTAATGTCGCGGCGCGCCAGAAGGCCGCGCGGCGCGCCGATCTGGTTTGTCCAAAAAGCCTTGAAATGCGAAAAAGATTGGCCACTTCCCGACATAATTAGACAAAACGCTTTTAATAACATATTCAAATATGTAAAACTAATGCTATTCAAACATAAAATAAGTTTTACAAAGTGGGGCCCACATTGCCCGTTTTACGAGTTTAATACTAAATATGAGTTTCGACCATCAAAAAGTTTAAGTACCAAACTACACTACGAGCATGGTGTTTGGGATTAAACTACCCAAGTCTAGGTCAAACTCCAAAAGCTAATATCCCAAAAGCGTTCTCTAACAACGACGGGATCTTTAATCCAAGATGATGCACTTACCCTTGTCCACAACCGAACCTATAAAAAGGTAAACAACGAGAGGATAAGTAAAGCTTAGTGAATGAAATAATTACATATACATATATATAACTCATCTATTTGCAATCACATTCACCAAATACCTCATACGAACTTGTAACTCAATTAGCATGCCATCGTACCCAAAACACTTAACAAGTCGTACATTAACACAAAACCGCATTAGCATATACTCAAAACAATGTATGTATATGTATGTATGTATATATATATATATATATATATATATATATATATATATATATATATATATATATAAACAATATGCTAAAATAATCGACAATCTCAATATGGTTAACCATAAACACTATGGTGCTACCGGCTCGTGGTTCACACCATACTCAATTGAGTCATACTCTTTTATAGTGCTACCGGCTCGTGGTTCACACTCGATGCTACCGGCTCGTGGTTCACATCTTATTTTATAGTGCTACCGGCTCGTAGTTCACACTCGATGCAACCGGCTCGTGGTTCACATCTAGTTTATAGTGCTACCGGCTCGTGGTTCACACTCGATGCTACCGGCTCGTGGTTCACATCTAGTTTATAGTGCTACCGGCTCGTGGTTCACACTCGATGCTACCGGCTCATGGTTTACATCTTGTCGCACACATGTTATGGCACTACCGGCTCGATGGTTCATACCATAACACCCATAAATAAACGCGTCATATACACATACGTATAATTACTCCACTCACCTCAAAATCTCTTGTGAAAGATAATTAAGCTCGGAAATCTTCAATGTAACGTACCTATTACATTACACATAAATCAATCGCAAACTCAAGTTGGTCAACCAATTAAAACTCCACTCTAGTGTTATCTTGACCCATGGTGCAATTTCGACCCATTTACACCCTTAACCCTAATATTTGGGTTAACATCCCCAAAACCCTAATCATTAGCCAAGTTAGATTTAAAACGCATTTCAACATAAGGTTTATGCATTACACAACAACATTAACTAACTTAGGTCCATTTTGACCCATTTGACCAATTTAAGGTCAACACACCAATTTCGGGTCATCCACTAACCCACTTAACACCCATTTACATATGTATAAGTGTGCTAGTAATTTCACTAACCAATTTAGGCTCATAAACATAAATTGATACTTTGGAAACCCTAGTTAGTCATCTTTGAGTCTACATGACCCAAATTTACCCTAAACCCCCAAATCACTAGCAAAATGGGTTTTATGTGCAACACTAACCCAAACCCTAACCCTTAATACAATTAAAGTAAGAAATTGGGTTTTATAACTTACCAACACAATCACCACATAGCTAGCGACTAGATGAACAACTTTAGAACTCGCACTAAGACCCGATTCAACCTCTTTCTTCCTTTAATGGAGCTCTCTCACTCTAGAACTTCCTCTCTCTCTAGAATTTAATGGAAAGTGATAAGGTAGATGGAAATGGAGTAAATGAGGCTCCAAAACTGATCTAGAGCCTTTAATTTGGGCCCCCATGTATAATTACCAAAAAGCCCTCAAAATATCTAATTTAAAAAGAGAAGGGAATCTGTCACAGGCTACTGGCGCGGCGCGCCATATACTTGCGCGGTGCGCAGATCCCCCAGATCAGAATCTGTCCCCTTTTTAAGATGTACAACAAAACTCCACTTCAAGTATCTTAATTACACTTATGTACACAACAAATAAACGGGTCTTACACGAGCGATGTACGACGATTGTTGAGCAAGATGTGATAGTGTAGTATATATGTATATGCATATGTGTTAAGCCCTTTCGTTTCGTTGTTTAATTTACTTCGTTTTATAGAATGAAGATGAGAAATGGACACGACACCAATGACGGAAGTACGAGTGAGGACATTGAACTCACGGCCAAGGTTGAGGCCATCTTTAAGAGGCTAAAGAAGGATTTTCTCGATGATGTTCGAAAGGTTTTCCAAGAGTCGGTTGATGGGCAAGTAACCGAAATGATAAATGAGTGAATGAATGCCGCGATCGAAGGAGGCATTAGAAGCTAGAAATATTCATCCTCGTGGTGAAAGGGGTGATGGTGATGGTGGGAATGGAAGGCGGGACTTCCATTACAAGAATTTCAAGGATGCTCAACCCCCGATGTTTAATGGGGTGCGAGATCCGTTAAAAAGTACATGTTGGATTTCCGATATCGAGGGAGCTTTCCGTACCGCAGAATGTCCTCCCGAGAAGAAGGCGAGGTATGGTTCTAGTATGTTGAGGGAAGAAGCTAAGTTGTAGTGGGATGATAAAATCAACTTATATGGTGAGGAGCAATGTTTGAGTTTGACGTGGGAAGAGTTCAAGAAGGAATTTTTCAAAGAATACCGAACTTCTTCCGATCTTGATAGAATCCGGGATGAGTTGCACAATTTGCAACAAGGTTCAATGGACTTGGCTACTCTCAAGTCTACCTTCTTGGCAAAGACTTGTTTTTGTCCGGAATATGTTGGTGACGATCACAAGCTAATGAAAGATTTCTACCGTACCATGAATGATGAGTATAAGGGTAAGATTAGTCGAGGAGCGGCTAAGTTTTTTGAAGAGTTATTTGAATTGGTTCAGGGTTTTGAGCCGGAGGTTCCAAGGAGAAGTGATTTCACTTTTTCTAAGAGAAAGTTTGAAGGTTCTAGTCATTCTAACTTTTCAAACAAGAAGAACAAGAACAAGAAGGGTTCCGAAAGTGTCAATAGTGTGAAGAAGGGCGCTTCCGGTGGTTTTTCTTTTTCGTGCTACAATTGTGGGCAAGCGGGTCATATGGCTCGTGATTGTCCGAAACCATTTTTCGGAAATAAGCTCACTTGTTTCAATTTCGGTAAAGAAGGGTATAAGAAGCCGAAGTGTCCCGATTTGCGAAACGATAATGTTAAGCGTCTAGAGAAGGCGGTGGGTACGGCTAGGGGTCACAACTATTTGATGATGAATGATGAAGCCAAGCAATCCAACGAAGTTGTCTCAAGTACTTTTATGGTTAACTCTAATCCGGCACGGATACTTTTTGATAGTGGTGCCAATTTGTCATTTGTGTCTCCAAAATTCGTGTCTAAACTTAGTAGACCGTTAGCTAAGTTAAGTCGTCCGGTAGAAGTCGAAATAGCAGACGGCAAGACGGTGCTAGTGGTTGATGTGTGTAAGAATTGAGATGTTGTGTTTGGTGCCGAAAACTTTAAAATCGACCTTATCCCGATGACTTTGGGCGATTTTGGTATCGTTGTTGGTATGGATTGGCTCGATCATAATAAAGCCGATATTGCATGCCATGAGAAATTTATTCGTGTGAAGACCCCAAGTGGGGAAAATTAATTATTCACGGTGATAAACGGAGAAGACTTGTGTCACTATGCACTTTTGCACGGGCACGTCGTTTCCTTGTTAGTGGTGGCATGGCTTTTCTTGCCCATGTTGTTGATACTCGTGATGAGCCACCACCCATTCGTGAAATTTCGGTGGTAAATGAGTTTGAAGACGTTTTTCCGGATGAGTTACCGGGTGTTCCGGCGGAAAGACAAGTTTAATTTCGCATTGAGTTGGTTCCGGGAGCTACTCCCATTGCTAAAACTCCTTATCGTTTAGCGCCGACGGAAATGCAAGAGTTGTTAAATCAAACCCAAGAGCTACTTGAAAAGGGTTTTATCCGACCGAGTGCTTCACCTTGGGGCGCTCCGGTTTTGTTTGTGAAAAAAAAGGATGGTAGTATGCGGATGTGCATCGATTACCGGGAGTTGAATAATGTGACGATCAAAAATCATTATCCATTGCCTCGGATTGACGATTTGTTTGACCAACTCCAAGGTGCTACGTATTTCTCTAAGATTGACCTACGGTCCGGCTATCACCAAATGCGGGTTCGTGAGGAAGATATTGAGAAAACGGCTTTTCGAACGCGTTATGGGCATTATGAGTTTGTAGTTATACCTTTTGGTCTTACGAATGCACCGGTGGCATTCATGGATCTTATGAACCGAGTGTGCCAACCTATGTTGGACAAGTCGGTAATTGTGTTCATTGACGACATACTTGTCTATTCGAAGAGTATGAAAGAACATGAACTTCATTTGCGATGTGTGTTAAAGACGTTGCGGAAGGAGAAGTTGTATGCTAAATTCTCCAAATGTGAATTTTGGCTAAGGGAAGTTCAATTCCTTGGCCATTTTGTGAACGAAAATGGTATTCAAGTAGATCCGGGGAAGATAGAGACGGTGAAGAGTTGGAGACGACCGACTACGCCTACGGAAATCTGAAGTTTTCTCGGATTGGCCGGTTATTATCGTCGGTTTATCCAAGACTTTTCTAAGATCGCTTCTTCGTTGACGAAATTGACAAGGAAGAACGCGAGGTTTATTTGGGAGAACGAGCAAGAAATTGCTTTTCAATTGTTAAAAGAATAGTTGTGTCAAGCTCCGGTATTGGTGTTGCCAGAAGGTGCGGAAGACATGGCGGTTTATTGCGATGCTTCATTAAATGGGCTCGGGTGTGTTCTAATGCAAAGAGGTAAAGTCATCGCTTATGCCTCTCGACAATTAAAGGAACATGAAACGAGATATCTGACTCATGATCTTGAGTTGGCGGCGGTTGTGCATGCGTTGAAAATTTTGCGCCATTACTTGTATGGTGTCAAGAGTACGATTTATTCGGATCATAAGAGTTTGAAACATCTCTTTAATCAACGAGATTTGAATTATCGTCAACGTAGGTGGATGGATGTGGTAAAAGACTATGATTGTGAGATACTTTATCATCCGGGCAAGGCGATTGTGGTCGCGGATGCGTTAAGTCGAAAGAGTCATCACCCGGCGTTACGATTGGGATTGTTACGTATGATTATTACTAACGATTTTCTTGAAAAACTTGGTGTGATTCAAATAGAGGCTTACGTTCACAACAAGCATGCGGAACGAATAGTGGGTCAATCGGAGTTCATTACTATGGGCTCGCGTGGTTTGTTGTCTTTTCAAGGAAGGGTGTGGGTGCCTAAGATGGGTGATTATCGACAAGTGCTACTTGATGAAGCACATAAGTCAAAGTATTTCATTCATCCGGGTACGACGAAAATGTATCTTGATTTAAGAAAAGAGTATTGGTGGCCGGGCATGAAACGTGATGTTATAAAGTAGGTTGAGCAATGCGTCACGTGTTTGCAAGTTAAAGCCGAGCACCAAAATCCGTATGGTAAGTTGCAACCGTTAGAAATCCCGAAGTGGAAATGGGAGCACATTACCATGGATTTCATCACAAAGTTACCTAAAACGGCGAGAACCCAATTTGATTCAATTTGGGTGATTGTTGACCGATTGACAAAAAGTGTCTTATTTCTTCCCATTCGGGAAGCGATATCGGCGGAGACCTTGGCTAAATTGTTTATCAAGGAAGTAGTCGCTCGACATGGGGTTCCTATATCTATTATTTCGGATCGAGATACCCGTTTTGCATCTCGGTTTTGGGAAAAGTTTCATGACGATATGGGTACACAATTAAAATTGAGCACGGCGTATCATCCTCAAACGGACGGTCAAACCGAACGTACGAATCAAACATTAGAGGATATGTTACGGGCGTGTATTATTGATTTCGGTGGTAGTTGGGACGAGCACTTACCTTTGGTGGAATTCTCGTACAATAATAGTTATCATACTAGTATCGGGATGCCACCGTATGAGATGCTTTATGGGCGAAGATGTCGAACTCCAATTTGTTGGGGTGAAGTGGGACAAAAGGAAATCGGGAGTACCGATTTGGTTTTAGAGACGAATAGCAAGATTGATGTGATTCGGGATCATTTGAAAAAGGCGCAAGATAGACAAAAGTCGTATGCCGATAAACGTAGGCGAATGATCAAATTCCAAGAGGGCGACATGGTGATGCTTAAGGTTTCGCCATGGAAAGGTATTATTCGGTTTCGAAAACGGGGAAAGTTAACTCCTCGGTTTATTGGCCCATTTAAAGTTTTGGCTCGGGTTGGCGAAGTTGCGTATCGTTTGGAATTACCCGAAGAACTTGCGGGGATCCATAATACATTCCATGTATCCCATCTCTGTAAGTGTCTTGCGGATGATTCATCATGGGTACCATTATTGAGCTAAATAATAAGTTGGAATATGTTGAGGAGCCGATTGCTATACTCGATGAGAAGGTCAAAAGATTGAGAAATAAAGTGGTTCGGACTTTTAAAGTTCAATGGTGTCGTAGTAAAGGTTCCGAGTTTACTTGGGAGCCCGAAGAATTTGTTTTTTTGTATCTTCCGGCTTGTCATGCGGCTTGGATTGCGAGGTCGCAATCCGGTTCAAGTGGGGGAGAGTTGTAAGAACCAGTTTTTCCAAGTTATATTGGACGTCGTCCAAATTAGTGGGATGCCGTCCCGTTGTAAAGGGCTGGACGCCGTCCAGATTGGCTGGAAGGCCAGCTACCTTGTTTTTAGATATTTAAAGTGGGTATTTTGGTAATTTCACATGAGGGCCGAATTGAAAGCCCTAGATCAGTTTTTGGAGCTTCATTTACTCCATTTACAACCACCAAACTTCATCCACTTCAATTCTAGTGAGAGAGTGTATTGCAAGAGTGAGAAAGCTCAAATAGAAAAGGAAGAAGCTTGTTTCGGGTTAGAGCTCGAGCATTAAAGTCGTTCATCTAGCCGCTAGCTACGTGGTGATTGTGTTGGTAATTCTTAACCTTGATTTCTTTACTTTGATTAGTTTAATGGTTAGGGTTTGGGTTAGGGTTGCACTTAAAACCCATTTGTTAGTGACTTGGGGGTTTTGGGTAAGTTTGGGTCATGAAGACCCAAAAGATGACTAACCTAGGGTTTTGAAAAGTTAAAGTGTGTAAATGGGTCTTAAAGGCTTAGTAAATCGCTAGCACTTTTGTAGTTAATGTTAGTGGGTGTCATTTGGGTTGTGGGTGACCCAAATGGGAGTGTTTACCTCGAAATGGGTCAAATGGGTCTCGGGCGACCTAGGTTATTAAATGTGTATGAGAACACACTAAACTTGTGATTAAGCCCTTTCGCGGGGGTTAGTGATACGAGGTGCTAAGTACACTAATGGATGGTGTGAACTCCGATGGCCTTTCGCAGGCGCCATTCCTTGTACGATTGGTTAACCATGGTTATTGTGTTGAGTTGTAAGCATATTATATGGTTCGAGTTATATACATATATATATATATATATATATATATATATATATATATATATATATATATATATATATATATATATATATATATATATATATATATATATATATATATATGTCTTGTTATGCTAGCTTGTGATATAGGAGGTTGATAGCCTTGTACTTGAGATGTTAATCCCTTTTGTGTTGCTAGCATGTATGCGGTATTGTGTAAGTGTGCAAGTAGGTATTTTATATATGTACGTGTATAACTATTGCATTCACTAAGCGTTAGCTTACCCTCTCGTTGTTTACCTTTTTAGTCTCCGGCGTGGACAAAGGCAAAGGTATTCGGTTGGATTAGTGGTCTCCCGCTTATTTTGATAGGGGATGCTTTTTGGTTAGCTTTTGGAAGTTCGGCCAAGATTTGGGTAGTTTAACCCCAAACACCATGCTCTAGTGTCGTTTGGAAATTAAACTTGTATTGGTCGAAACTTGTATTTTTGATCGAAATGCGTAAGACGGGTCGTTGTGGGCCCGATGTTGTAAAACTTGTTTTGATGATGGAAACCTCTTATTTTATTATATTATAATACGTTGTAAAAAGGTTTTCGTTTAAAAGTGTCGGGAAGCGGGATTTCCGCTCACGTGAGTTGGACCCGGGGGACAGCAGCTTCCAGGCCATCTGGACGCCGTCCAGATATGCTGGACGCCATCCTGGTCTTAAGTGCTGGACGCCGTCCAGAAATTTGGACGCCGTCCAGTTGTGCTACAGCAGAAATTTTTTTTTAGCGTGTTTTTGGTAAATTGAAGTTGGGTTGTTACAACTAAACTCACTTCATGAGTTTAAATGGGTTTATCAACAATTTAAGCTCAAACCCTAACTTTGAATATCAAATCAAACAATGAAATTTGGAGTTAGAACTTACCACAACAATCAAAACGTAGCTAGGAGCGAGATGAACAACTTTAAAACCCGAGCTTTGGTGAGAATCCAACTCCTTCTTCTCCAAATCAAGCTCTCTCTCTGAGATGACCCGGGAATTTCTGACCAAATTTAAACTTTAATCTTTATATGATTCCGAAACGATAAGCAAAGTTTGTAATGTTGAGTCTCGAAAATTTTGAAATTTATATTCATGTAATCAATTTTCCTTTGACCATGCTTGACGATTCACGAACAATTGATTGTGAATAAAAATGTATATATATATATATATATATATATATATATATATATATATATATATATATATATATATATATATATATATATATATATATAAATATATAAATGTAAGTATATATAATAATTTGAAATATAAAATATAGAAATTGAACATTAAATTTCAATATGTAAAATAAGATACAGAACAATTAAGTGAAATTTAAAATGAATATGTATATATGATTTCTATAATTACTAAGATAGGTATATTATATAAAATTTATAAATAATAAATATTTAATAAAAGAATTATACATTATATAACTATTAAATATTACATAACTAATAAATTGAAATATTAATGTATTAAATGTAATTACAAGTTTAAATCTAATTGATATATTCATTATTATCATTAATATTAATATCTGTACTATTAATATTATTAAAAATTTTAATATTAAATTTGATACAATTGATTTGTTATATTATAATTATTATTATTATTATTATAGTTATTACTAATTATTATTAAACTTATTATATTTTTTTAGTTATTATTATGGTTAAAATTAATATTATCATATCATTATTATTAACAAATATTGTTTTATTAGTATTGTTATCAGTAATATTATTATTATAATTTTTAATATTTATACTTAATATTAATATTAATATAATGAAATATCATTATTACTATAATTAATATTAATATTATTATTACTAAAACTATTAAAATTTTTATAATTATTGTGATTATTAATATTAACATCATGGATATTTATTATTATTATTAATATGATATTTATTAATTATTAATAATTACTTAATATAAAGTATAAAGGCTTAAATTACGCTGGATTCAGTTCCACATCACGATCAGATGGTACTGAGGTTTGTTTCTGTCTAATTTGTTATATATCAGTATCATATAATGTTCCAATCCCTATCTGATATTTATTTTTTTTGTTTTCTTTCTTCTGGCACCGAATAAAACTGTCAATCAGTCCTCAATATAAACGAATCTGTTGTTCAGTGTTATTGATAAAATTCAATCACTTTCTACACCCTCAACTTCAACTATAACTTCCTGTCATCGATTTACACTGTAAAAATACAAAATTTAAAAAAAAAATAACTCTGTTCTTGGTTCCATTTTCAAACAACCCGATTTCAAATCCAATTTCAAAAAGTATTAATGCAGTTCTGTTAGGATTACTTTAGTCGATATTTCTGTAAAGTTTGAACATCCAATTCGTTTTATCGATGCCTAATTTTTGAGTCAAACTTGTAATTTAAAAAGTCAACAGTCGCTCTTCAATCAAAATTCGAGTTATCTGGTATGGTTCAAGTTAATTAAAAGATTCATAAAGTTTCCTTGAATGATTTACTACCTATTTCATGTATAAAGTTTCTGTTGAAAGAGCCTCTATGTCGAAAATTAGTTTTGTGTTCTTCACTTGAAACAGCGACGGTTTTTAATTCTTCTTTATTTTTATTTTTTAATTCTTGTCCGTGCCTGTTAATTCAAATCAGAAGTACTAGTTGATCCTGGTAAACTTAAATATCCTAATTTGAATCGAAAACCAAATGTTATGGGGATATGGATTTTCCTGTCGGGTTGAATTTCTGAATGAAGAAGAAGAAACTGTCATTGCATTATATATATAGTTGGTCGGGTTATAAATCAGAAAGATGGGCAATGGTCCAGCGGTTAGGGGAGTGTGTAACTGACGGGAGGTCACGGGTTCAAGCCCGGTTCGGGACATATCTTTTTAGAACAAGCTTTGCAAGGGTATAATCTCTTATATTTATTTCCATTATTATTATTATTGTAACTAGTATTATCATGATTATTACTATTGTTAAGTATTGTAAGTTTTAGGATTACTAATATCATACTTATATTTAAAAGAATTATTAATGTTATTATAAATATCATATAAGTATTATTATTATTATTATTATTATTATTATTATTATTATTATTATTATTATTATTACTAGTGTTAGTATTATTATTATCATATAGGATTAGTATTAGTATTATAATTGTTAAGATTATTATTAATAAAATAAGTATTATGATAGAAAGTTCACTTATTATTATTAGGATTACAATTACAAATATGATTTCTAATGTTGTTACTAATATAAATAAATACTATCATTTAAAAATGTAACTTTACTATTTTAACAACTAGTATAAGTATTATCATAATTAGAATTATCATTATTATCATTACTATAAAAATAACACAAACTAGTTTTACTATCATTAATATTATTATTAGTATCCTTTTATAATTATTAGTATTATTATCGTTATTATTATTTTTTTTATCAAAATTTATAATAGTAATAAAATTATCCTATAGATTGTTAATAGTAAAAATATTACTATAACAAATAAGTATTTCCTATATAAGAGTATACTTATTACAATATCATAACATTACATATAATACATCAAGATTATTTATATAAATATTTACATATAACAAAATATTGATTTTTAACATAATATTAATCATATGTATATATATAACTATATAAATATTAACCATTTTGAATATATATACACAAATTAAATATACATAATATATAAAATTAAAGATATAATAAATAAATTTTGTTCAGTTACGATTATATGTTTTAATATATATACAAATGATATGTAGTGACCCGGGAATTTCCGACCAAAATTAAACTATAATCTTTATATGTCTTCGGCACGATAAGCAAACTCTGTAAAGTTGAGTGTCAAAAATTTTTGAACCATTCCATGAAAACATTTGACCTTTGATTATTTCCGATGATTCACGAACAATTGTGTGTAAGTAAAAATGTATATAAATAAATATAAACAAAAGAATATATAATGATTTGAAATAATAAAATATAATGTAAACATTAGAATTAAATATGTAAATAAAAATACGAAATAATTATGTTGTAATTTAAGATAAATCTATATATATAGATAGATATGATTGTGTGTAATTAAATGTATATTGTAATATATATAAAGTGTATAAATATTTAATTATATGTTATATAATTAGTAAACATTGCATAAATAATAAATCGTAACATATATATCTTAGAAGTAATTACAAATTAAAATATAGTTATTGAAATTATTATTATTACTTTCATTATGATTAAAAATAAATATCAATATCAATATTAATATCTGTATCATTAACATTACAAAATAACATATAGATATAAAATTTGATACGTTTAATTATTGTTATCATTAAACTTAATAGTAGAAATTTTGATTAGTAATATAATTATTATTTTTATAGGTATCATTAATAGTATATAATAATACAAATAGTATTATTATCATGAATAAATTATTATTATCAGTATTATAGCTAGTATCATTATTTTTACTGATTAACATTATAAATACCATAAAAATAATAATTATTATTATTATTATTATAGATACCATTAATAATATTATTATTATCAATTTCACCAAAATTATTATTATTGTGACTTATTATTATTATTACTTTTATTATAATTATTGATATTATTATTATTATTAATATTTGGATTATATTTAATAATTATAATTATTAAGTATTAATAATAATCATATAAATCCATACGTATGATTTTGGAATCCCTTTTAGTTGCACATCACTGTCCTACTGTATCAAAAACTTGTTTCTGTCTCTAAACTGATCGAATTCAATCACACATGAAGTTAAAATTTGTTAGCAATCACTATCTCTTTTATATTTTAATTATTTTGGTTTCTGTTTCTAATAAAAATTCTGTCGACTCTTATTGCCATAAAATCGAATAAGTCACACAAGGATATTGATTAAGTCAAACACTTATCTATCTTCTTTATCAATTAAAAACACTACAACATTTATTTGATTGATTTTAAAACAGAAAAATCAAAACACAGCACGTATACCTCTGTTTAGTTTTAAATTTTCAAAAACTTTGAAATCAAACGAAATTGCAAAATCTTTAAATGCTATTTTGTTAGGAATCTTCCATTCAAAGTATCTGGAAAGTCTCAATCTTCAATTTTTCATATTGATCACGAATTCGTGAGTCAAAGTTTCAAATTCAAAAAGTCAAACAATGTTCTTCGATTAAATTCGAATTCTCTGTTGTAATTGAAGTCAAATTGTTGATTCCTAAAGTTTATTGGGACGATTTCCAATCCTTTTCATGTTGGAAGTTTCTATTAAAACGAAGTAAAAAGTGAAAATCGAATTGAAGTTCCTCAACGTATTTCAGCGAGCTGTATTTTTTTTTTCTTTCTTATTTTCTTTCGGTTTTAATCACCTTCCAACACATCCATTTGATTTATAATTCGGATTAGCATCCTGAAAACAACACTTAATTGTATTTACAAATAGTTTAAGAGTTTTGGACCGATGTTGAACTGAGGAAGAAGAAGATAACATATTATACGGGTTAAATAAATTAAAAGAGGGATCAAAGCAGATTAGTCGTGGCAGAGAGATGGTTTAGATGGTGTTCGGGTTTTCGAGAGGTCACAGGTTTGAGTCCAGGGGCAGTCACAATATTTTTTGAACCCATTTTACTTAAGGTAGATTTCAAATTTTATTATTATTATTATTAGTTATTAATTATTATTATGATTATTATTATTGTTGTTGTTATTATTATTTTTATTATTATTAAGTAGGAGTGTTATTATTATTATTAATATTATGTATTATGAATATCATTATTAATGTTAAAGTAAGTGTTATTATGATTTTTAGTATTATCATTATAATTATTATTATAATTATTATTATTAATATTATCATTATTAGGAACATAATAAAACTTTCATTATAAACATTATAATTAGTGACAAAACAATACAACTTATTATTATTTTTGTAAATATTGGTAATTGTACCATTTTTAGTATTATTATTATTATTATGAATATGTTTAGGATTATTATTATTATTATAAAACAATACAAGTTATTATTACTCTCATTAATATTAGTATAAATATCATCTTCATAATTATTTGTTTTACTATTATTATTATTAACATATGTATCAATTTTAACAATATCGTTAGTTATATTAGTACTATCAATATTAAGAAAGTTATTATTATTAGTAAATCATTATTATCAAAACTATTATTTTCGTTACAAATAAATATTTTGTACCTAAAATATACTTAATACATAAATTATAATCATATTTATAGTTTATTTATCACCTACCAATTATAATAACATTATTTATATAAATAATTAAATATAACAAATTAAGAATATATTCATATAATACTAACCATATATATATATATATATGTGTGTGTGTGTGTGTGTGTGTGTGTGTGTGTGTGTGTATATAGAGAGAGATATATTAATATAACCAAATATCTTGATATTAAACATTTAAAATATATACACAACTAAATAAGTATAATATATAATTCAAGTTATAATATGTAAACTTGTTCAAATACGATTATACATTTTAATATATATACAAATGATATAGGTTCGTGAATCCGAGGCCAACCCTGCATTGTTCAGTTTGTCTAATATTGTCATATGTATTTTTACTACAAAATACATTAGGTGAGTTTCATTATTCCTTTTTAAATGCTTTCGCAATATATATTTTTGGGACTGAGAATACATGCGCTATTTTTATAACTGTTTTACGAAATAGACACAAGTAATTGAAACTGCATTATATGGTTGAATGATCGAAATCGAATATGCCCCTTTTTATTAAGTCTGGTAATCTAAGAATTAGGGAACAGACACCCTAATTGACGCGAACTCTAAAGATAGATCTATCGGGCCCAACAAGCCCCATCCAAAGTACCGGATGCTTTAGTACTTCGAAATTTATATCATGTCCGAAGGAGGATCCCGGAATGATTTCTAGTCGGAAATCATCTGCTTATCATTCTTAGTCTAGACACATCTTACTGCATTGATTGCATGAATAGTGTATAGACAAGATTAATATCTTAGCGTATCTGTTACTGTAAACCTTACCTGGCGTATCCCGTAAATTCCTCCGTAATCTACTAAACCTTTTGTTCTATATATATATGGACATTCTATGTAATTAAGAATACCATCCGTTATCCAGAAAATCATTTCATATCTAAAAATTCTTTATTCAAATCGTACGAAATGGAATTCGTCATTAGTTCAAGTCACTTGGATTCCGAAATGGAATCCCACTCAAGCTCCGAAAGCAGTGTGACCGGAATGGATCAACTAATCAGTCATCATCTATTCTGGATGAATTGAGGATGGGTTCGTAGCCTCCTCAATCATTGGAGACAAGAAGAAGGTGATCTTTTCCATCCGCCACATTGCCCTATTGGCGAAGAACCTGAAGCACTTACCGGTGAACCTGTTCGAAACACCATCTTTTCTCTCATTTCCAGAGTATCTCGCCACGATTATATACTATACCAAATTCTAGATTATATTTATTCGCTAGTCCGAACCGAAAATCACCCCGGTGTAATAGAAGAAGTCAACGAGCTTTGCGCTCGGGTAGTGGCTTTAGAGAATATGGTGCGAAGGTTACAAACACCAGCAGCATCACCAGCAGCATAACCAGTACCACCACTAATGTCAATAGTACCATCACCACCACCAACATCAACATCCGTATCCCACACCTCAACATCTTAATCTATACCTCGAACATCAACGTCATACGCACCATGGATACCAAGGAGTACCAACAACAACAACATCATCACACGTCTCAACCTCGCAATCTATACCTCAAGCATAATCATCGTTCTACGAATCATTTTACGAATCGTTCTACATAAACTATCTTCGTCCTTCATGGTGATTATGTAATCTCTAATATTTTAGAGATTATGTACTTTAGTTCTAGTCGTAAATCTGATGAGTTTAATATCACATTGACTCATTAAATCCATAATTACGTCTGAAGAAAATATATATGTATATATGTTTTCATAAAGATTGTAATTAAAATTTTTATTGTACAAACTGTTAATGGTGAAAATATTTTAACGGGTAGGTAATACCCGAGGAATATTTAGATTTCACATTAATAAGTTACACTGTACATTCTTCGAATCTGATTCAACAGTCATTTACTATCCTACTTGCAACCACAGCTATACGAATCCGTTCATCACAGAATAAACATTTTCATTCAATTTCATATTTGGATTTTGACCTATCAGAATCCGACAAGTGGCATAATGAAGAAAACATTGGACAAAATAAAATTTGTTGGAAACAAACAAATTAACTATGAGAAATTTTGTTAAGAATCCACGCTAACAAAGTCCTAGCTAACTGTTCCTAGCTAACTGATTACATTTTATTCATCGCAATTTATTTTATCGCGATTTACATTCTCGCAATTTTATCGTCATTAAATTTCTGTTATTTACTTTACGCACTTTATTTATCATTATTTAATTTTCTGTTATTTATTTTACGCACTTTAAATATTGGGATACAAGGTTTTGACATATCATATCAACGCATCTATATATATTATTTGGAATCACCATAGACACTCTATATGCAGTAATGATCGAGTTCTCTATACAGGGTTGAGGTTGATTCTATAATAATATATATAGTTTGAGTTGTGATCGAGTCTGAGACGTATACGGGTCACGACACGTATTAATTAATTCGAATATTATATATTAAACTATATATGAATTATTGGACTGTCAACTGTGAATTATCGACTGTGAACTAATAACATTGGACAATTAAAATGAATTAAAATATTGATTATAACGTATGAAACTAAACAATTCTTCAAGTTGCCACTTGATTTCGTCTTAAACATCATTTGTATCTTCACAATTACATTCTGCGTTCAAACCTTTCATGATTCTTGAAAACACCTCAATCGAGAGGATGAATCAACCGCACTTCAGTTACGGAAGAAAAGATTAGTGCATATAGTTATGCACCTAAAAACACTCAGAACCTGAGTAAACGTTTAACACGTATCTGTACTAGCTCCTTTGGCATTGTTATTACCGAAAATAACATTGCAATTATTTTTCAAATTAGTCAATTTTGTCACAGCTCTAGCAAGTCAACTTCGACTCTTCATTCGAAGTAGCCTTACTATAATCCTGATATAAACGATTACCTTTTTGATACCGGAGAATTCTTTTATATTCCACCATATTACCAGCAGACGTACCAGCAACCTCGTTGCTTCTTGGCTTAAATCTCTCTGACAAATCATTATATTTATTCATTGAAACCCTATTATATACTCATCCACATCGTGTAACGAGAACTGTCATACCAATTACCGGGAATCAGCAATCAGTACTTTGAAAACTCACAGCATATCTACATCAACAGTTATATGTATGACATTTATCTCTTAGAATTATGATATCTCATTCTGAAATTCTAAAAAGTACTCAGCCGCAAATCAATACTCTGAATGTTGAAAAAGCTGAATGAAGCAGCAGAAACCATAGACAACAGTAAGCGACCTTAATCATCGGAAGTTTGATGATAAAGAATAGTATGTTGGAAAAGCTCAGAAAGGTTGGAACTGGAAAACGGATTGAACCAACCACGAAGGAGACCAAGGAAAAATACAAGGACCATACCATATATTCAAAGAATCCAGGTAATTCTGGATCCGATGAAACCTTCAACGAATATCTTGCTTTGAAGTCATGTTAAAATCTTGCGAAAAAAAAAAAAAATCTTTCTCCATCAACCATCAAACTTAGAAATTTCAAAATATCATCATCAATATCTTCGATATTTCTGAGGATATTTTCATAAATATTCTCGTCCGAAATTATATACCTCCTCGTGCTTCCTGTGTATCATTATATTGGAAACATTCAATAGAAAATTTAGTACCGAAAAGCAGATTATGCGAAACTAGGAAGAAAGCCGTGGACAAATCACAAAGAATAAGTTTGACTTCAAAGAATCCAAATGATTCAATGTCTGCTAAAGTCTTTAGTGAATATCTTGCTCCTTACTCTAAACCCTTGCAGACAATAGTTTCTATCATCCGCTAATCTTGGATATTCCGAGATATTACCGTATCTTTCATTATAAATATCCTCCATATTTCTGGAAATATTTTTATAACTATTCTTATCTGAAACCATTAATCTCTTCGTGCTATCAGTATTACATCATATAGAAACTGTTAGTTTCTATATTCTATAAACTTTCGAGCTTAAAATATGAATGTTATTGAAGTAATGTTGGAAACTGATGCATGAGTTAGGATAATATAATGACACTTGATCAACGTGATTATATTACAGTAAGTCATGCTGAGTTTCTAATGGAATGTGATGATTCACATTACCATCATTATGTGCCATGTTACACGATTCTTTCATTCTACTTAACCTCTAAACATATCAAGAAAATATCTTCTTGATGGTTCTGTCTTTTCCGTAAAATCTGGTAATTTGACAAAACAAATCGTGCTACTACCTTTTCTTTCTATCTTGTATATTATGATAATTCGAAACTCCATACCTATGAATTCTGGACCTTTACTTGCGAAAAGTAAACAAAAGCATGAAGCTCCGAAATAGAAAGGGGGTATAAATCGCAGCAAATAAGAGAGTGTATTAACTGTGGATGACAATAATTATAAGAGACAGAAACAGGGACATTGAAATATAAGGGAAGATATAAAACCCAATAACAACACAGAAGTTACAAACCGTGGATATTAATACGAATAGCAATATAAAGACACGGTATAATTAAGAATAGTATTACCCAAGGCAATAGTAGAAGTAAACAGATTTTCTGGTGGAAGATTGAAAAGAAGGATGACAGATACATAGATAGGAAAATATCAAGAATCAGAACTGGATGGAGCATTTCCATAATATTTTAGAAGTAGGAATAGAGGAAGAAAGTATAGGAATGGTGAAAGTAATGGAACGGAAGAAGTTTATTTATAGTGAAAATACCAGACAATGAAATTAAGGCAGATTTCCACATTAATTATAGAGATCTTAATTTCCTTACTCGCCGAAGAATCAAATCTTTTAGATTTCGAAGATTTTCTTCAAATTCCTTGAATTCCGGAATTCAAGCAAAACAACGTCAAAAGCTAAGACGCATCTTATTTCTCTAAATTCAGCCCCCTACGTCAAAAGTTAAGATGAATCTTTACTTTCCTATTTCACTCTTTGGTGATAGCTTCACTCGTACGCTTCGAATAATCGAATTATTTTATTCAGGTTACACCCTGTGATAAAATTCTATTTATCAACTTATATTTGCCATGAAAATATTTTTATTGTTAGCCATGACAACCTCACTCAAATTTCGGGACGAAATTTCTTTAACGGGTAGGTACTGTAGTGACCCGGGAATTTCCGACCAAAATTAAACTATAATCTTTATATGTCTTCGGCACGATAAGCAAACTCTGTAAAGTTGAGTGTCAAAAATTTTTGAACCATTCCATGAAAACATTTGACCTTTGATTATTTCCGACGATTCACGAACAATTGTGTGTAAGTAAAAATGTATATAAATAAATATAAACAAAAGTATATATACTGATTTGAAATAATAAAATATAATGTAAACGTTAGAATTAAATATGTAAATAAAAATATGAAATAATTATGTTGTAATTTAAGATAAATCTATATATATAGATAGATATGATTGTGTGTAATTAAATGTATATTGTAATATATATAAAGTGTATAAATATTTAATTATATGTTATATAATTAGTAAACATTGCATAAATAATAAATCGTAACATATATATCTTAGAAGTAATTACAAATTAAAATATAGTTATTGAAATTATTATTATTACTTTCATTATGATTAAAAATAAATATCAATATCAATATTAATATCTGTATCATTAACATTACAAAATAACATATAGATATAAAATTTGATACGTTTAATTATTGTTATCATTAAACTTAATAGTAGAAATTTTGATTAGTAATATAATTATTATTTTTATAGGTATCATTAATAGTATATAATAATACAAATAGTATTATTATCATGAATAAATTATTATTATCAGTATTATAGCTAATATCATTATTTTTACTTATTAACATTATAAATACCATAAAAATAATTATTATTAGTATTATTATTATAGATACCATTAATAATATTATTATTATTATCAATTTCACCAAAATTATTATTATTGTGACTTATTATTATTATTACTTTTATTATAATTATTGATATTATTATTATTATTATTAATATTTGGATTATATTTAATAATTATAATTATTAAGTATTAATAATAATCATATAAATCCATACGTATGATTTTGGAATCCCTTTTAGTTGCACATCACTGTCCTACTGTATCAAAAACTTGTTTATGTCTCTAAACTGATCGAATTCAATCACACATGAAGTTAAAATTTGTTAGCAATCACTATCTCTTTTATATTTTAATTATTTTGGTTTCTGTTTCTAATAAAAATTTTGTTGACTCTTATTGCCATAAAATCGAATAAGTCACACAAGGATATTGATTAAGTCAAACACTTATCTATCTTCTTTATCAATTAAAAACACTACAACATTTATTTGATTGATTTTAAAACAGAAAAATCAAAACACAGCACGTATACCTCTGTTTAGTTTTAAATTTTCAAAAACTTTGAAATCAAACGAAATTGCAAAATCTTTAAATGCTATTTTGTTAGGGATCTTCCATTCAAAGTATCTGGAAAGTCTCAATCTTCAATTTTTCATATTGATCACGAATTCGTGAGTCAAAGTTTCAAATTCAAAAAGTCAAACAATGTTCTTCGATTAAATTCGAATTCTCTATTGTAATTGAAGTCAAATTGTTGATTCCTAAAGTTTATTGGGACGATTTCCAATCCTTTTCATGTTGGAAGTTTCTATTAAAACGAAGTAAAAAGTGAAAATTGAATTGGAGTTCCTCAAGGTATTTCAGCGAGCTGTAATTTTTTTTCTTTCTTATTTTCTTTCGGTTTTAATCACCTTCCAACACATCCATTTGATTTATAATTCGGATTAGCATCCTGAAAACAACACTTAATTGTATTTACAAATAGTTTAAGAGTTTTAGACCGATGTTGAACTGAGGAAGAAGAAGATAACATATTATACGGGTTAAATAAATTAAAAGAGGGATCAAAGCAGATTAGTCGAGGCAGAGAGATGGTTTAGATGGTGTTCGGGTTTTCGAGAGGTCACAGGTTCGAGTCCAGGGGCAGTCACAATATTTTTTGAACCCATTTTACTTAAGGTAGATTTCAAATTTTATTATTATTATTATTATTAGTTATTAATTATTATTATGATTATTATTATTATTGTTGTTGTTATTATTATTTTTATTATTATTAAGTAGGAGTGTTATTATTATTATTAATATTATGTATTATGAATATCATTATTAATGTTAAAGTAAGTGTTATTATGATTTTTAGTATTATCATTATAATTATTATTATAATTATTATTATTAATATTATCATTATTAGGAACATAATAAAACTTTCATTATAAACATTATAATTAGTGACAAAACAATACAACTTATTATTATTTTTGTAAATATTGGTAATTGTACCATTTTTAGTATTATTATTATTATTATGAATATGTTTAGGATTATTATTATTATTATTATAAAACAATACAAGTTATTATTACTCTCATTAATATTAGTATAGATATCATCTTCATAATTATTAGTTTTACTATTTTTATTATTAACATATGTATCAATTTTAACAATATCGTTAGTTATATTAGTACTATCAATATTAAGAAAGTTATTATTATTAGTAAATCATTATTATCAAAATTATTATTTTCGTTACAAATAAATATTTTGTACCTAAAATATACTTAATACATAAATTATAATCATATTTATAGTTTATTTATCACCTACCAATTATAATAACATTATTTATATAAATAATTAAATATAACGAATTAAGAATATTTTCATATAATACTAACTATATATATATATATATATATATATATATATATACATATATCTATATATATATATATATATATATATATATATATATATATATATATATATATATATATATATATATATATATATGTATAGAGAGAGATATATTAATATAACCAAATATCTAGATATTAAACATTTAAAATATATACACAACTAAATAAGTATAATATATAATTCAAGTTATAATATGTAAACTTGTTCAAATACGATTATACATTTTAATATATATACAAATGATATAGGTTCGTGAATCCGAGGCCAACCCTGCATTGTTCAGTTTGTCTAATGTTGTCATATGTATTTTTACTACAAAATACATTAGGTGAGTTTCATTATTCCCTTTTAAATGCTTTCGCAATATATATTTATGGGACTGAGAATACATGCGCTGTTTTTATAACTGTTTTACGAAATAGACACAAGTAATTGAAACTACATTATATGGTTGAATGATCGAAATCGAATATGCCCCTTTTTATTAAGTCTGGTAATCTAAGAATTAGGGAACAGACACCCTAATTGACGCGAACTCTAAAGATAGATCTATCGGGCCCAACAAGCCCCATCCAAAGTACCGGATGCTTTAGTACTTCGAAATTTATATCATGTCCGAAGGAGGATCCCGGAATGATGGGGATATTCTTATATGCAGATTGTGAATGTCGATTACCAGGTATTCAATCCATATGAATGATATTTTTGTCTCTATGCATGGGACGTTTATTTATGAGAACTGAAAATGAAAATCTTGTGGTCTATTAAATTAATGGAAATGATTATTTATGTTAAACTAATGAAATCACCAACCTTTTGGTTGACACTTTAAAGCATGTTTATTCTCAGGTATGAAAGAAATCTTCCGCTGTGCAATTGCTCATTTTAAAGATATTACTCGGAGTCATTCATGACTTATTTCAAAAGACGTTGCATTCGAGTCGTTGAGTTCATCAAGATTATTATTAAGTCAATTATAGTTAGCTATATTATAAAATGGTATGCACGCCGTCAACTTTCGATGTAATGAAAGATTGTCTTTTCAAAAACGAATGCAATATTTGTAAAATGTATTATATAGAGGTCAAGTACCTCGCGATGTAATCAACTGTTGTGAATCGTTTATAATCGATATGGACTTCGTCCGGATGGATTATGTGATGACCCGGGAATTTCCGACCAAATTTAAACATAATCTTATATGATTCGACTCGATAAGCAAAGTCTATTAAACCGAGTCTCATTATGTTTGAACTATTTCATGATAACATTTGACCTTTAACTATTTCCGACGATTCACGAACCTTTAATTGTAACTAAGAATGTAAATATAAATAATTATATATAAAACTAATTATATTAGTATTAATGAACTATTAAGTAATTTTGTTATTATAAAAGATAACATTTAATAACTAAAGATTTTCATTTTGAATATATATAGTATATTGTATATAAATGATTCAAACATATTTTACCAACGTTATCAAAATATTAAATGTACAATGTTATACTTTGTAGTTAATTGTTTAATATACATAATTAATCATCTACTCAACATTTAAAACATGATTTTATATATATGGTAGTATACATATATACATAAATATAACTATATATATATATATATATATATATATATATATATGATTTTATACATAATTATTATATTATGTATATGTAGAAATTTATAATATATCTATGATGAAATAATGTACTATTTTAATAAATATATATAATACTTACATATATAAAACATTTATATTTTTCATAATTACATACATAAGTATAATATAATTAGTATGTAAATAAATATTATAATATATTTATATTAAAATGCATAAATATATAATATTCAGTATATGTTACAATACATATTACATAATTATTAAATATTACATAATAATAGATGATATTAATAAATTAAATTTAAATACAAATATAGTTGTTGTAGTAATGTTATTTGTATCGTCAAATATCAATATTTGTATTCATAATATCACTTTATATCATATAAAGATGAAATTGGATGTATAAATTAGATTATTATTACTAATATTATTATTATCGATAAAATATTAATATTATCATAATTAGTATGGTATTATTATTATTATTATTATTATCATTTTTACAATTATTATTATCATTAATATTATATTTATCATTATTATTAATTTTATTAATATTATTAGATATTTATAGTATTGTTATTATATATTATTATTATTAATTAAAAAAAAGCAGTAGGGATCTATATTATACGCTTGACCTCTGTATCCTTTATCTCTATTATTATTATTTTTTTGTTTCTTTCCTGCTCCCAACTCGTGAACCTGTGTTGACATTTTCTCCATTTTTTATCAACCGATCTCTATTATTACAACATGATTATGTATAATTGCAAATCAAATAAAAAGGAAATCCAATGGGATTAAAGAGCACAGCGATATTTTTGTTTTCTTCTTCTCTGCACGCTCCAATTTTTTTTTCTCTTAATTCAATTTCGAATAAAGTTTCAAAATCTAAAAATGCAGAAAGGTTAGAAATCTTTCTTTGAATCTATCTGCAAAATCTCAACTCTCAAATCTTTATATCGATCTTGAATTTTGAAGTCAAAGTTTAGTTTAAAAAAAGTCAACAATTGTTCTTGAGACAAATTCGCGTTCGTGTATATGTTTCTGATCAAATTGACGATTCCAGTAGTTTTTATACATGTTTAGAAAACTATTTCGTGTTATAAACATTATCTATAATGTTATCTATTACGAAATCAATTTTTTTTGTTTTATTCCAAGAACCGACGCTGCAGTAGGCCTTAGTGTTTTTTTTTTATTTTAGAACCCAAATTATTTTTTTTTCTGTAATGTTTTGAAGCTTTAAAGGGAACCCCGATTTTTTATTTTTTTTTGGTTATTGATGTTTTGTTGAATCCATGAGACTTGTGGAGAAGAAGAGGAATAGAAGAAAAACAGTTTATATATAAAATTTAAATTCGATATTAGTACAGAGAATCAGAATTGGTGGGATGGTCGAGAGTGTTTGCGTGTGAGCATGTGGTCACGAGATCGAGTCCAGAGGACGGTAGTTTCTTTTTTTTTTTTTGAAACTCTTTTCATGTGAGGTAGTTTTCTTTTCTAATTTTTTTATTGTTATTATATATTAATTATTATTAGTATTATTATTATTATTGTGATTGTTTTGATTGTTATTGTTATTGTTATTATTAGTATCATACTTGTTATCATATTTGAAAGTATTATAGACATTACTATTATTATTATGATAGGTATTAATAATATTATTATTAGTAATAAACTTATCATTTTAGTATTTTATCATCATTAGGATTATGATTATGATTATCATTATTATTATTATGAAGGAAATAAAAATATATTATTATCATCAATATTAGAATTTGTACCGGTTTATAAATAATAGTATCATCAGTACATTTACAATTAATAATATCATATTTATCAGTATCATCATTAATATTTACTAGTATTATTATGATTATCATTTATCATTTTATAAATATTAGAACCCTTATTATTAACATAAGTATGGTATTAGTATTAATATTATTTTAGAGTTATTATTATTAGTATCATTAACAGTTATCATTTTCATTTTTTTTGCTATTAGTATTATCATTATTAATAAAATTATTATTATTATTAGTAAATCATTATTATCTAAATTATTATTTTAACAAATAAATCTTTTGTACACTATATATATACTTATGGTATATACTAGGATTGTATTAATAATTCACATAACAAACTAATAAAATTTCATAAATACAATACTAACCACAAATATATGTATATAAATATATTAATGTCACTATTTATATAAACGTAAATCATTATAGATATATACATAAAATCGATATATATATATAAAATATAACTTAAAATATAATATAAGTATACGTTTTAAAATAAAGGTTAGAATAAATTCTACAAAACTATAATATATAAATAATACATATTAATAAATGAAATTTTGTAACTTACATTATACGTATTAATATATACACAATTGATATAGGTTCGTGAATCCGAGGCCAACCCTGCATTGTTCAATGACGTCATATGTATTTTTACTACAAAATACAGTATCGTGAGTTTCATTTGCCTTTTTACCCTTTATATTTTTGGGCTGAGAATACATGCGCAACTTTTATAACTGTTTTACGAAATTGACACAAGTACGTGAAACTACATTCTATGGTTGGATTATCGAAGTCGAATATGCCCCTTTTTATTAAGTCTGGTAATCTAAGAATTAGGGAACAGACACCCTAATTGACGCGAATCCTAAAGATAGATCTATCGGGCCCAACAAGCCCCATCCAAAGTACCGGATGTTTTAGTACTTCGAAATTTATATCATGTCCGAAGGAGGATCCCGGAATGATGGGGATATTCTTATATATGCATATTGTTAATGTCGGTTACCAGGTGTTCAATCCATATGAATGATATTTTTGTCTCTATGCATGGGACGTATGTTTATGAGAAATGGAAATCTGAAATCTTGTGGTCTATTAAAATGATGGAAACGATTGTTTAAGTTAAACTAATGAACTCACCAACCTTTTGGTTGACACTTTAAAGCATGTTTATTCTCAGGTACGAAAGAAATCTTCCGCTGTGTATTTGCTCATTTTATAGATATTACTTGGAGTCATTCATGGCATATTTCAAAAGACGTTGCATTCGAGTCGTCGAGTTCATCAAGATTATTATCAAGTCAATTATAGTTGGATATATTATGAAATGGTATGCATGCCTGTCAACTTTCGATGTAATGAAAGTTTGTCTTTTCAAAAACGAATGCAATGTTTGTAAAATGTATCATATAGAGGTCAAGTACCTCGCGATGTAATCAACTGTTGTGAATCGTTTATAATCGATATGGACTTCGTCCGGATGGATTAGGACGGGTCTTCACAGTTGGTATCAGAGCGGTGGTCTTAGCGAACCAGGTCTTGCATTAGTGAGTCTAACTGATAGTCGTTAGAATGCATTAATGAGTCTGGACTTCGACCGTGTTTGCATGTCAAAAGTTTTGCTTATCATTTAGTGTCAAAAAATTATTTGCTTATCATCCTTAAAGTCTAAGACACGTCTTACTGCCTTTATTGCATAGACAGTGTATAGTTAAATTCATATCTTAGCGTATCTGTTATTGTTACCTTTGCCTGACAGCTTCCGTAGATTCCTCCATAGCTTATGGGATTTTAGTATTATATATGCTTATGTAAATTATGTATTGCAGGGTACTAATCTACATCCTATAATCTATTTCTTATCGAAAATCCTTCATCTGATCGTACGAGATGAATCCCTCAACCAGTTCGAGTCCATCAGATTTCGATAGCTATTTCGATAGTTATTCCGACAGCTATTTCGATATGGATTTCCACTCGAGCTCCGAAAGCAGAGTAACCGGAATGAATCGATCAATTAGCCATCATCTATTCTGAATGAATTGGAGATGGGTTCGTAGTCGACTTAATCAATGGAAACGCGAAGAAGGCGATCATTTCCACTAACCAAATTCACCTCTTGACAATGAACCTAAAACGTTTACCGGCGAACCTGTTCGAGACACCATTTTCTCTCTCATTTCCAAAGTATCTCATCACGATCATATACTATCTCAGATTCTAAACCTCATTCATCCGCTCGTCCGAACCGACAATCATCCCGGTGTAATAGAAGAAGTTAACGAACTTCGCGCATAAGTTGTAGTCTTGGAAAATATGGTGCAAAACGTACCAGCTTCATCCAAATCACCGGCACCAACAGTACCACCAACAACCCAAATTTCAATATCACATGCCTCAACATCTCAATCTATACCTCGAGTATAATCATCATTCTACATGACATTCTACATCAGTTATCTTCGTTCGACATGGTGATTATGTAATCTCTAATGTTTTAGAGATTATTTATTCTAGTTCCAACTGAAAACTAAATGAGTTTAATATCATGTTAACTCATTAAATTCATGATTACATCTGAAGAAAATATATATGTATATATGTTTTCATAAAGATTGTAATTAAAAATTCTTTTGTACAAACTGTTAATAATAAAAATATTTTAACGGGTAGGTAATACCCGAGGAATATTTAAATTTCACATTAATAAGTTACACTGTATATTCTTCGAATCTGATTCAACAGTTATTCACTATCCTATTTACAACCACCGGGATACTTATCCGTTCACCAAAGAATAACTATTTTTATTCAAATTCAATTTCATATTTGAATTTTGACCTATCAGAATCCAACAAGTGGCATAATGAAGAAATAATGGACACAATAAAAATTGATTAGAAACAGACTAATTAACAATATTAAATTTTATTAAGAAACCACGCTAACAAAATCCTAGCTAACTGTTCCTAGCTAACTGTTAATTCCGTATTACATTTTATTTATCGCAATTTATTTATCGCAATTTATTTATCGCAATTTATTTTATCGCAATTTATATTCTCGCAATTTTATTTATTGTCATTTAATTTCTGTTATTTACTTTACGCACTTTATTTATCGTCATTTAATTTCTGTTATTTATTTTACGCACTTTAAATATCGGGACACGTATACAAGGTTTTGACATATCATATCGACACATCTATATATATTATTTGGAATCACCATAGACACTCTATATGCAGTAATGATCGAGTTCTCTATACAGGGTTGAGGTTGATTCTATAATAATATATATACTTTGAGTTGTGATCGAGTCTGAGACATGTACACGGGTCACGATACGTATTAATTAATTCAAATATTATATATTAAACTATATATGAATGATTGCACTGTCAACTGTGGACTATCGACTGTGGACTAATAACATTGGACAATTAAAATGAATTAAAATATTGAATATAACATATGAAACTAAACAATTCTTCAAGTTTGCCACTTGATTTCGTCTTAAACCTCATTTGTATCTTCACGATTACATTCTGCGTTCAAACCTTTCATGATTCTTGAAAACACCTCAATCGATAGGATGAATCAACCGCACTTTATCTACGGAAGGAAAGATTTATGCATATAGTTATGCACCTGAGAAACTCTCGGCAATTGTGTAAAAGTTCAACACGTAGCCGCGTCAGATCCTTTGGCATTTATTAACAAAAACAACTTTGCGATCCCTTTTCAAAATTAGCCAATTTTGTCACAGCTCCAACAAGTCAACTTCGACTTTTCGTACGAAACAACCTTATTATAACGTTTATATATACGCGTGCTCTTTTATTGTTACCAGGTAACCTTTCATATTCCATCATATTACCATCAGCGTTTAATCATCTAAAAACACAATTCTCCTGAAACCACCTCGGATTAATAACCGATGATTCAGATATCATAGCATTAAATGCAGAGGAAACAGAAAAATGGTAGATGGTCTAAACGGACAAAAGTTTGATGATAAAGAAAGGAGTGTTAGGAACGCTCGATAGAAAATTGGGTATTGAAAAACAGATTGAGTTACCCATGAAGGAGACCAAGGACAAATACAAGGACCAAATCCTATATTCAAAGGATTCAGGTAATTCTGGATCCGTTGAAATCTTTAGAGAATATCTTGCTCCGAAGTCATGTTAAAATCTTGCGGAAAATCTTTCTCCATCAACCGTCGAACTTAGAAATTCCAAAATATCATCATCAATATCTTTGATATTTCTGAGGATATTTTCATAAATATTCTCGTCCGAAATTATATACCTCTTCGTGCTTCCTGTGTATCAATATATTGGAAACATTCAATAGAAAATATAGTGCCGAAAAGCAGATTATGCGAAACTATGAAGAAAGCCGTGGATAAATCACAAAGAATAAGTTTGACTTCAAAGAATCCAAATAATTCAATGTCTGCTAAAGTCTATAGTGAATAACTTGCTCCTTACTCTAAACCCTTGCAGACAATAGTTTCTATCATCCTATGATCTTAGATATTCTGAGATATTATCGTACCTTTCATTATAAATATCCTCCATATTTCTGGAGATATTTTTATAACTATTCTTATCTGAAATCATTAATCTTTTCGTGCTATCAGTATTACATCATATAGAAACTGTTAGTTTCTATATTCTGTAAATTTTCAAGCTTAAAATATGAATGTTATTGTAGTAATGATGGGAACTAATGCATGAGTTAGTATAATATAATGACACTTGATCAACGTGATTATATTACAGTAAGTCATGCTGAGTTTCTAAATGAAACGTGATGATTCACAGATCATAACGTCATCATGTGCCATGTTACATAACTCTTTCATCCTACTTAACTCCGTAACAAATCAAGAAAATGTATTCTTGATGGTTCTATCTTCCGTGATGTTGATAAATTTGAAAATCAAATCGTGCTATCACGTTCCTTCATGCTTAGAACATTATAATCATTCGAAACTCTATATCTATAAATTCTGGACCATTATTCGCTTGACTTGAAGTCGGGAAGAGAAAACAAAAGCATAGAGCTTTGAAATATAAGGGAGAATATAAAGTCCGATAACAACACATAAATTACAAACCGTGTATATCAATGTTTATCGCAACATAAAGACACGGGAGAATTAAAAACATTATAATCCCGAGGGCGAAGTAGAAGAAAGCAGATTCCTCTGGTGGAAGTTGGAAAAGGAGAATGATTGTTGCGATAGTAAGGATGAGGACAAGGATCAAAACTGGATTAATCATTTTCAGAATCTTTTGGATGTATGAACTAAGAAAGAAAGTATAAGAATGGTGAGAATAATGGAAAGGAAGAGCTTAATTTATACTGGAAATATCAGACGTAGTAATCGGGGCAGATCACCGTATTTAATTAAAGAGATCTTAATTTCCATAAATCCAGAAGAATCAGATTTTATAGATCTTCAAGATTTTCTTTAAATTCCTTAAATTCCGGAATTCAACCAAGGCAATGTCAAAAGTTAAGACGCGCCTTATTTTCTAAATTCAAACCTGACTACGTCAAAAGTTAAAAACAAATCTTTGTTTCTCATTTCATCCTTTTGTGAATAGCTTCATTCGCACTCTTCGAATAATCGAATTATTTTTATCCATATTACTCAATGATGATAAAACTCAAGTTATCAACTCATATTCGTCAGGAAAACATATTTATTGTTAGCTATGACGACCTCACTCAAATTTCGGGACGAAATTTCTTTAACGGGTAGGTACTGTGATGACCCGGGAATTTCCGACCAAATTTAAACATAATCTTATATGATTCGACTCGATAAGCAAAGTCTATTAAACCGAGTCTCATTATGTTTGAACTATTTCATGATAACATTTGACCTTTAACTATTTCCGACGATTCACGAACCTTTAATTGTAACTAAGAATGTAAATATAAATAATTATATATAAAACTAATTATATTAGTATTAATGAACTATTAAGTAATTTTGTTATTATAAAAGATAACATTTAATAACTAAAGATTTTCATTTTGAATATATATAGTATATTGTATATAAATGATTCAAACATATTTTACCAACGTTATCAAAATATTAAATGTACAATGTTATACTTTGTAGTTAATTGTTTAATATACATAATTAATCATCTACTCAACATTTAAAACATGATTTTATATATATGGTAGTATACATATATACATAAATATAACTATATATATATATATATATATATATATATATATATATGATTTTATACATAATTATTATATTATGTATATGTAGAAATTTATAATATATCTATGATGAAATAATGTACTATTTTAATAAATATATATAATACTTACATATATAAAACATTTATATTTTTCATAATTACATACATAAGTATAATATAATTAGTATGTAAATAAATATTATAATATATTTATATTAAAATGCATAAATATATAATATTCAGTATATGTTACAATACATATTACATAATTATTAAATATTACATAATAATAGATGATATTAATAAATTAAATTTAAATACAAATATAGTTGTTGTAGTAATGTTATTTGTATCGTCAAATATCAATATTTGTATTCATAATATCACTTTATATCATATAAAGATGAAATTGGATGTATAAATTAGATTATTATTACTAATATTATTATTATCGATAAAATATTAATATTATCATAATTAGTATGGTATTATTATTATTATTATTATTATCATTTTTACAATTATTATTATCATTAATATTATATTTATCATTATTATTAATTTTATTAATATTATTAGATATTTATAGTATTGTTATTATATATTATTATTATTAATTAAAAAAAAGCAGTAGGGATCTATATTATACGCTTGACCTCTGTATCCTTTATCTCTATTATTATTATTTTTTTGTTTCTTTCCTGCTCCCAACTCGTGAACCTGTGTTGACATTTTCTCCATTTTTTATCAACCGATCTCTATTATTACAACATGATTATGTATAATTGCAAATCAAATAAAAAGGAAATCCAATGGGATTAAAGAGCACAGCGATATTTTTGTTTTCTTCTTCTCTGCACGCTCCAATTTTTTTTTCTCTTAATTCAATTTCGAATAAAGTTTCAAAATCTAAAAATGCAGAAAGGTTAGAAATCTTTCTTTGAATCTATCTGCAAAATCTCAACTCTCAAATCTTTATATCGATCTTGAATTTTGAAGTCAAAGTTTAGTTTAAAAAAAGTCAACAATTGTTCTTGAGACAAATTCGCGTTCGTGTATATGTTTCTGATCAAATTGACGATTCCAGTAGTTTTTATACATGTTTAGAAAACTATTTCGTGTTATAAACATTATCTATAATGTTATCTATTACGAAATCAATTTTTTTTGTTTTATTCCAAGAACCGACGCTGCAGTAGGCCTTAGTGTTTTTTTTTTATTTTAGAACCCAAATTATTTTTTTTTCTGTAATGTTTTGAAGCTTTAAAGGGAACCCCGATTTTTTATTTTTTTTTGGTTATTGATGTTTTGTTGAATCCATGAGACTTGTGGAGAAGAAGAGGAATAGAAGAAAAACAGTTTATATATAAAATTTAAATTCGATATTAGTACAGAGAATCAGAATTGGTGGGATGGTCGAGAGTGTTTGCGTGTGAGCATGTGGTCACGAGATCGAGTCCAGAGGACGGTAGTTTCTTTTTTTTTTTTTGAAACTCTTTTCATGTGAGGTAGTTTTCTTTTCTAATTTTTTTATTGTTATTATATATTAATTATTATTAGTATTATTATTATTATTGTGATTGTTTTGATTGTTATTGTTATTATTAGTATCATACTTGTTATCATATTTGAAAGTATTATAGACATTACTATTATTATTATGATAGGTATTAATAATATTATTATTAGTAATAAACTTATCATTTTAGTATTTTATCATCATTAGGATTATGATTATGATTATCATTATTATTATTATGAAGGAAATAAAAATATATTATTATCATCAATATTAGAATTTGTACCGGTTTATAAATAATAGTATCATCAGTACATTTACAATTAATAATATCATATTTATCAGTATCATCATTAATATTTACTAGTATTATTATGATTATCATTTATCATTTTATAAATATTAGAACCCTTATTATTAACATAAGTATGGTATTAGTATTAATATTATTTTAGAGTTATTATTATTAGTATCATTAACAGTTATCATTTTCATTTTTTTTGCTATTAGTATTATCATTATTAATAAAATTATTATTATTATTAGTAAATCATTATTATCTAAATTATTATTTTAACAAATAAATCTTTTGTACACTATATATATACTTATGGTATATACTAGGATTGTATTAATAATTCACATAACAAACTAATAAAATTTCATAAATACAATACTAACCACAAATATATGTATATAAATATATTAATGTCACTATTTATATAAACGTAAATCATTATAGATATATACATAAAATCGATATATATATATAAAATATAACTTAAAATATAATATAAGTATACGTTTTAAAATAAAGGTTAGAATAAATTCTACAAAACTATAATATATAAATAATACATATTAATAAATGAAATTTTGTAACTTACATTATACGTATTAATATATACACAATTGATATAGGTTCGTGAATCCGAGGCCAACCCTGCATTGTTCAATGACGTCATATGTATTTTTACTACAAAATACAGTATCGTGAGTTTCATTTGCCTTTTTACCCTTTATATTTTTGGGCTGAGAATACATGCGCAACTTTTATAACTGTTTTACGAAATTGACACAAGTACGTGAAACTACATTCTATGGTTGGATTATCGAAGTCGAATATGCCCCTTTTTATTAAGTCTGGTAATCTAAGAATTAGGGAACAGACACCCTAATTGACGCGAATCCTAAAGATAGATCTATCGGGCCCAACAAGCCCCATCCAAAGTACCGGATGTTTTAGTACTTCGAAATTTATATCATGTCCGAAGGAGGATCCCGGAATGATGGGGATATTCTTATATATGCATATTGTTAATGTCGGTTACCAGGTGTTCAATCCATATGAATGATATTTTTGTCTCTATGCATGGGACGTATGTTTATGAGAAATGGAAATCTGAAATCTTGTGGTCTATTAAAATGATGGAAACGATTGTTTAAGTTAAACTAATGAACTCACCAACCTTTTGGTTGACACTTTAAAGCATGTTTATTCTCAGGTACGAAAGAAATCTTCCGCTGTGTATTTGCTCATTTTATAGATATTACTTGGAGTCATTCATGGCATATTTCAAAAGACGTTGCATTCGAGTCGTCGAGTTCATCAAGATTATTATCAAGTCAATTATAGTTGGATATATTATGAAATGGTATGCATGCCTGTCAACTTTCGATGTAATGAAAGTTTGTCTTTTCAAAAACGAATGCAATGTTTGTAAAATGTATCATATAGAGGTCAAGTACCTCGCGATGTAATCAACTGTTGTGAATCGTTTATAATCGATATGGACTTCGTCCGGATGGATTAGGACGGGTCTTCACAGATTAGGACGGGTCTTCACATGATATAGGTTCGTGTGACGATCGCTCCAAATCTATATGGATGAACACGTCATTCATCGATTTCATTGCGAGGTATTTGACCTCTATATGATACGTTTTATAAACATTGCATTCTTTTGAAAAGGCAAACCATATATGAATATTTAAATCAAAGGTTTTCGACATCTGATGATTTCTACATATAGACAATCACCGTAAATAATAGTTTACAACAGTACTTCTGTTGACAATGCAGTCAAAATAAGATACATGGTGATGATTTGGTGAATGCAACGTTTTCTTGAAAAATATGCCATGCAAGACTCCATGCACATAGCTTGTCTATCATATAAGCAAACAGCGGAAGACTTCTAGGAAACCTGAGAATAAACATGCTAACAAGTGTCAACACAAAGGTTGGTGAGTTCATAGTTTTAGTGTTTCGTATAATCTGTATATGAAAGTGGATCACAAGATTTCAGTTGTTTCATCCAGAAACGTTTATCAAAAGATTCTACAAGATTGAGCACTCTGGTAACTAAACTTTAACGTTATAATAAGTACCCCTGTTTTAACATACATGCAATCAACATGTACAATACACGCAAACCAACGTGTACTAACCTCAAACAGCATACGTCTGTTTTATAGTTTAGGCTAGGGTTTCTATACCTGGAACAGACGGGGATGTCAAGCCCTATGGATCCATATACAACTACTCGCGCCCACCAGTTCTTATAACTGGCAGTTACTAGTTACCAAAGCTAAGGGATTTTCGGTTCAAACTCAGTGTAGAATTTAGTATGTACTTGTATCCATTGTGTTTAAAATAAAGTGCATGTATTCTCAGCCCAAAAATATAGATTGCAAAAGCAATTAAAAAGGGAGCAAATGAAACTCACCTTAGCAGCATATAAAGTCGTTCACCAAAATGTGATCGAAACTCGGATTACCAAATACCCGTAGATCTCAACCTAGAGAACATATGTTGGTCAATAAATGTCTATCAAGCTAGGTCAGGTCATAGTGTATCACAATCCTAATGCTCGAGATCGACATATAATAGTTATCCAAAGTCGTTTCAAAAAGTCAATTTTGACAATAGTTCAACAAAACGAGACGTGCCTTATATAAGGATTCATTTACTCGGTTGGTAATATTTAAAAGTTCACTTTATCAATCTCGTAAACAAGTTGTTTAAATCATAATTGCAGATTCAAAATCAATTTCAATTAACGTCAATCATAATTCAGTTGATCATATCTTTTAATCCGTTCATCGAAACTATTCGATATCTAAATGAAAAGTTATTGATTTTTCGCCAGCTTTCCAAAAACATGTATATCATATACCTTTTACTAGTAATATATGTATTTAATTAGTGATTCATTATAAACCGTTTAACGACGAAATTTAGCATACAAGCATATATAAATATATATACTCGAGCACTAGGCATGGATACATAATTAATATATAAAAGATAAGATATGAGTGCTTACGTATCAGTATTGAGATTCAATATTGTAGGAAAGTACGTAGACGTAACGGAGATGATAAACACTAGGTTTGATTTACAAATATACCCCCGAACATTACCCATAACCTCCTTGGCAATAACCCATAATTTCCTTAGCTCTATCCCGCTTGAAAACCATTTTGAAAATAACCCACTCATGACCTCGTCGTAGTATTTTATGTATAATACATAATTAATAATACTAATAATAATAAGATTAATAATAATATTAATCTTAATAATATAAATAATAATAATAATAATAATAATAATAATAAAATAAATTAAATAAATATTATGGAGTAATAATACTAGAGAAAGAGAGAGAGATTCTGAGCCAAAAATCGTGCAATTTATAGAACCTTTTCTGAAAAAGTACCCCATGCGATCGCATGGGATTTGTGCTTCAAGGCCATGCGATCGCATGGCCCTCTGATCCAGCTCACAAACTTTTAACTTTTTGTTTGTCGACATAATTTTATATAATATATATAATATATTTAATTTATATAATTAATTATATATTATATTAAATTCACATGCATAGTTGACTTGTAATTTTTGTTCCGATAAGTCGTACGTCATCACTCGACTTTTGTCCCGGTTCAGGTTTTTCAAATGTCCTTTCGTACGCTGAGAAAACTTGTATTTTACATTTCGTGTCACGTACCTTTGTCAAAATATAGCCTTAAATTATCCCTAAACTATACCACTCAAAGTATATCTTAAACTTTCGAGTATTTTGATCATTTACTTCTATAAATCATCGTCTCGCTATTTGTTAATATATATATAATAACAATTCGTTTTTATGACCAAGTTAATATTATATTTTATCGTATTGTTAAATATATATTTTCAATATTAATAAACAGGTTTTAAAATACATATAGCAAGTTATTCATATATCTAATTCCAACAGTTGATATTCCTTATTATTGTATGTGTCCAAATTACGTTATTTAAACAAACACTTTACCATTTATTCCGAATACCGTTAAGAATGAATGATTTCCCAAATCAACGTGGACCTTACAACAGAGACCCGTAATAATATCATAATCCTTAAGGAATTCAATAATTATCTTTTAATTCAATCGTTTGGTATAATCTTTTAACTCTGTATCTAAATATATCAATCAGATAATCAAACCAATAAGTTTAATGTACAGTATCATATACTCAACACTTTGTTATGTTTTCAATTTATGGTATATATATGTATCTATTTACATATAATTGTCCGCGAATCGTTGAGAACAATCGAAAGGTAATTGAATAGTTCAAAAATTTTGAGATTCAACTTTACAGACTTTGCTTATCGTGTCGGAAACGTTAAAGATTAAGTTTAAATTTGGTCAGAAATTTCCGGGTCATCACAGTTCGTGAATCCGAGGCCAACCCTATACTTGTTCAAATGTCGTCATATGTATTTTTACTACAAAATACATTACTGTGAGTTTCTTTTGCTCCCTTTTTAAATGCTTTTGCAATATATATTTTTGGGACTGAGAATACATGCGCTGTTTTATAAATGCTTTACGAAATAGACACAAGTAATCGATACTACATTCTATGGTTGAATTATTAAACCGAATATGCCCCTTTTTAGTCTGGTAATCTAAGAATTAGGGAACAGACACCCTAATTGACGAGAATCCTAAAGATAGATCTATCGGGCCCAACAAGCCCCATCCAAAGTACCGGATGCTTTAGTACTTTGAAATTTATATCATGTCCGAAGGAGGATCCCGGAATGATGGGGATATTCTTATATGCATATTGTGAATGTCGATTACCAGGTGTTCAATCCATATGAATGATATTTTTATCTCTATGCATGAGACGTTTATTTATGAGAATTGGGAATATGAAAATCTTGTGGTCTATTAAAATGATAGAAATGATTATTTATGTTAAACTAATGAACTCACCAACCTTTTGGTTGACACTTGAAAGCATGTTTATTCTCAGGTTTGAAAGAAATCTTCCGCTGTGCATTAGCTCATTTTAAGGATATCACTTGGAGTCATTCATGACATATTTCAAAAGACGTTGCATTCGAGTCGTTGAAGTTCATTAGAGATTATTATTAAGTAAATGACAGATTAGGTCATTTAAAGTTATATATATATATATATATATATATATATATATATATATATATATATATATATATATATATATATATATATATATATATATATATATATATACCTGTCAATTTTCGATGAAATGAAAGTTGTCTTTTTAAAACGAATGCAATGTTTGTAAAATGTATCATATAGAGGTCAAATACCTCGCGATGTAACCAACTATTATGAATCGTTTATAATCAATATGGACTTCGTCCGGATGGATTAGGACGGGGCGTTAGACTCTCTCTCTAAACTCTTTCTCTCTCTCTCTCTAAAAATGGATGAGAGTGTTTGTGTGGGTGAAATGTGATCCACAAATGGATCTAGATCAGTTTTGAGGGCTTCAAACCGACAACCAAGTGAATTTACCAAAATGCCCCTTTTTAAAACAAAATAAAACAGCTGGCCCATCAGTACATCTGGACGGCGTCCCAAGTATTGGACGGCGTCCTGTCCTTCATCGCTAGACGGCGTCCCAGTAATTGGACGGCGTCCCACTTAACTAGAAAAGAAAACAGGGTCTTACACGACAACTCTTAGGGCTGTCACTAACGTGCATAAACTCATTGTACATTTGCATAACCAAATAAAAAGTCAATCTCAACTACTGCTATGCACAACATAATTATAGCACAACATAATTATTATGCACGTTAACACATCCTTATCAAAATTCTTAATTAAATGGACAACACTTATCAAAGAATACTTAAAGAGGCTGATATGCAATCTGGTAAAAAGTATAAGGTTCGTTTATGTAAATACTTGACCCGTACATGCATATGTTTGACACGAAACAAAATCATCAACGGCTGTGATTTCGTCGGTCATCATACGATAACTTTAGTGCGGGTGACAACCCGCTTAAATTGACCCGTGACTATACCGGTAATTTGATAGCAGTTGATACTGTTCGAGTATTCTTTTGTATAAATTTCTTTCAAGCCGGCGATAACACGAGATTTATCGGATAAATTACTTTTATATCGCAGAGATGACAGGTAATTAATTTAATAATTACGATTAGAAGGCTAGAAATATTTGAATTATGTACTAATTATGTTTATTGAAGGATAGATCATCCAAATTACGATCATCTGATACGATATGTGTCTTTTGGATTGAATTTGTAACATATGGTAGCTCGTTATGATAGTATCATTAATTTATTTCGTTGTGATTAAAGTGAACTTGAACTATTATGTTACCTAATTTATACGCATATACAATAGATACATGATGTACATGTGTATATTATTTGATCATGCAATTGTGAATTAGGTATAGTTTTATTAATATTTGGATGAGGAAGAAATTCATTGTTTACTAAAGTGTAGGACAGATTATGTGCAGGAGCAAGAGATGGAAATTGAAGCTTTAAAGGCCATCCTAATGGATGACTTTGAAGGTTTCTGAAATTATTTTCTACTTGTGATTTCACTCTATTAGGTTTATGATCTCTTATCTATAATCTTCAAAATCAAACTTATATGAGTAGTGACAAATTTGTATATGGTGTATGTCAGAAATTCACCCTAGTGAAAGTGGATTAAACACCTCGAATCGATGTTTTCAAATTAACTTATCTCTTCAGGTATTACAGTTTTTTTTTAGTTACAGATTATAGGTTTTCTCTTATATGATATGGTGAGTGAGTATTACTACTAAGGATAACGATGCTATTCTGTATGTAATAGGCGGATGAGACCGATTCAGCCGATCCAGGTTTCATACTAGACGTCGTTTTGCAGGTCTACTACTTAAGGATATTCACAAATTTGTAACTAAATTAGTTGTTTAATAAATTTTGGTTGCAGTTCAAATGGGATTAATTTTCTCACATACAGAGAAATATCCAGATGAAATTCCACTTTTGAATTTGAAAAGGTGTCATACTACATCTTTCTTGATCATACACATTGACTCGAGTTAGAGCTCTGATTTTGTTTTACTTTTGTAATTATATCATAAATCATAAAGTTTATTGTTATGGTGTTTCAGTATAAAAGGAATTCAACCATCTGATCTTAAAGTTTTGAAAGAAAAACTTGAACAAGAGGTATGTTATTTTGTTAGCTCTAAATCTTTATACATCCACTTTAGATATCCCAATACAGTTCTGATATGATTTCATATGGGTACCTTTTTTAGCTTTACTTCATCTAGGTTCAATGAATTGACCAACTTCATGACCCAACAGACAAGCTTCAAGATGAGTTAAGTAAAGTAATGTAACAAAAGTCTATTATATGGATTGAATATTTACATTGATGATAAATTGGTACTATTTAACTTTTCGAATAGTGTGAATATAAACTTATTGTCATGTGATATGAATTTATTATTTATGGACCTCATCATGCAAGTGCTCATTAGATGCGATTTTTGCAGGCATCTGAGAATATTGGAATGGCTATGATTTACACATTAGTTACCTCGGCTAACGAATGGTTCGCTGAAAGATTTGTTCAAAACATTGACATTAACAATAACCATGAGGAAACAGCAGATAAGGATGAGGTTTGAAATTTTCTTTCTGCATATAATGTTGTCTATTATAGACTTTTCGACTTTCACCCCATTCAACTCATTAGAATCTACCATTTTAGTTAAATCTGTTGATTTGATCCATATGTCTTGGTTCTGGTGAAACACAACTCAAATTAACCCATTTATAGGTAATATCGGTCATAATCGCCACCTATAGTGAGAAGTACTCAACTCTCAAAACAATATATGGTTATGTATGTTTCATTTTATACTTTCATTGGGTTTTATGATTAATTTTTGTAACCGGAAGTATTGACTCTGGTATTAGATAACCGAGCCACATGGTGAGCCTGTCACTATTGAGACGTTTTTGGCATGGAGAGAAAAGTTTGAAGCAGAATTGGCACTCGAGAGAGCCAAGTAATTTTTATAAATTTTTTAAGCATTTCACTTTAGTCATTTCTTGATATTGCATATACTTTAATTTTTATTTTTATTTTATTATCTTCCCGCTTTCAGGCTGTTACCAGATTCCGCACTTGCAACGACCAAGGAAAAAAAACTCACTGGAAGAGAGTGGTTTCAAAGTGGAAGAGCTTCTTCAGTAAGTTATTATGTTTCCAAACCTTAAATAATTTTAGAATTTGGTGCTTTCTTTAACGTGGTTTAAAGTATATATGTATCTACACTGCAATGGTTCCTAATAGTAATTGAATATGTGTTTTAAAAAGTGGTAAACAAACTATTTAGAAAATACTGAGTTATGTACCTGCTATAGCTACATTACATCTGTAGTAATAACCGTGAGAAGGATCAAATAACTAATAAGGTAGAAGGTTTTCCATGTTCGGGTTACCCGGGAAGGCGACTAATCTGACCCCATACCCTGATGTACGCAGCCCAACATGGTTACTCCCTGGCTGTTTCCAACCCTTCCCTGGCCACCACAAATATTCGTCCTAGATAGGATTCGAACCTGAGAAAGATCTGATAAATGCTTCGTGTATATTGCACAAGCTAAAAACTTTAAACTCTAAATGCATATAGAAAATCTAGTTTTGGTTATCCGTATGTCAGCCCTTAAACTTTTTAGCGGCTTTTGTTTTCGGCAGAAACGTGCAGCACTAGGTATTGAAGGATCTAATGATGAAGATGAAGAAGAATTTGATGATGATGATGATTCCGAAGGTAATCTTTTCTAGCCGTGCGCTTAATTCCACTCTTTTTTGTCTGTGTTATTACTATTTTTTACTTTTTTTTTGGGTTGCAGTTGACGAGGAGGACATGCTTGATCACTATTTAGCTGAAAAATTATAATCATCTTATCAGTCTGCAGTTAAAACCACTTGAATAATATTCTGGTGACATTGTATCTGAGTCGCAATCGATCATGGCTACTAAACAACATATGATGCCTTCAGTAGATTCAATATCACATAAGAGTAGTCATTTCGCGAACTTGTTATAATAGTGATGCCATTTATTGTGTGTGATGAGACTTATTGGATAGAGGTGATATTTATTATTTGCACAATAAATTGCCCCTGTTTATTACTTTTGTTAAACCAAACTTTTGCTAAAAAGTGATGTATTTTGCATGCGTTCAGTACTTCAGTTTAATGAATGTTTACATACAACATGAATTTAAATTGACTAGTGACTAGAAAATGAATGTGACTTACCATTTGAAGTAAATAGATTATCTTAGTGTGATCACACTAACAACAATCTAGAATCAAACCTCAAATACATCTCATACTATCGAATCTTAATAGCCCATGCTACTATAAACCACAAATCCAAAAAACATATGGTGTCGTGTGGTGTCATAAACATATTTATTGTTACTTTACAAAAAAAAAAAAAAAAAAAAAAAAAAAAGAAAAAAAAATTGTACATAATTAGTGGTGTCATACTGTCATTGCTGCACATCACCAAAGTAGATATACTCACTTTTGCAAAAAATCCCGATTACTCCCGATTGATCTTTTTAAGAGAAGTTCATTCTGATTTTCTAAATTTTGTTTAATTAATCGGTCAACGTCGGTTAATGGGTCAAAATTAGATGTGTTGATTAAAATCAATTAAAGTAAAAAAAACGTTCAACATTTTAACATGAATTTAAACTATAATTTTTAGAGATTTGAACAAAATAAAAGATTTTAGACAATTATGTTAAAGTTTATATTTCTGTTTATTGTTTTATCTATATCTATATTTATACATATAATTTTAAAATTTATTATTTAAACGTATAAAAAATACAATCCAATTAATCAGCAATTAATCTTCGAATTTTCAATTACTCATTCCAAAATCCTAACCAATTACTTCCTAAATAGCGATTTTTACCTTGGATATATGTATCTTTCAGCTAAAGTAAAGAGATTGCTTGCTTCTAGAAAGAGCTTTGACGGTCCCATAAGCATATAGAAAAAAAGGATAGCAATAACAATTATAACAATTACAATAACAATAGCATTAATAACAAACAATACTACAACAACAACAACAACAACAACAACAACAACAACAACAACAACAACAACAACAACAACAATCTCATATAAGTGGGGTATGGGGGAGGTGAGATGTAGACAATCTTTTCCCTATCCGAGAATAAAAACAAGTCATTTCTCCATCCAAAATAAAAACACAATCAAAAGTAGAGAAAGTCATCCCTCTCTATTCGACGGATGAAGAGATTGCTTCCGAGTGAAACTCCGGCCAATAAGTTGAAAATAAATTTAAAAAAATAAAATAACATTTAGAGGCCATGAAAATGGTAAAATCAAATTTTCATGAGTTTTAAATCCTACATGAAATTTAATTTAGGCTTTAAGAGTCAATCAAGTCGTCAATAAATCGACGTTTGCTGTCGACTCAATAACTAGAGCAGTAATAAAATGAAATATCCATATCCATGGGTTTTAAATAATAATAATAATAATAATAATAATAATGTTTAAATTTAAATGTAATGTGTTTCAAATAAATACCATATGGGCAGTGGGCTTAGAGAAACTTCTAAAAACATGGGCCGTAGTTATTTATTAAAACAGATGCAAAATCCAGTAATATAAAGGCCCAATCTAAAGTAAGGGTTTAAGGTTTCTGCCCGGTGTTCGCCTTCAAAACCAGTGCTTCCGGCGAGCCTCCGTCCATCACCGTTACCGTATACGCAACCGTCAATTCAATCAGGTTTTCAGAATATGTATAGATAAAAATTGTATCGTCTTACATTTCATTGTTTCTTATTTATTTTATCCCAATCTTAATTACAGTTATTCTACTTTAGTTAGCTAATATTTTAGGTTACTAACCACTGAACATTTGTTAATTTTAACATTTGGCGCATTTATAATGTAGAAAAACTTATTATTTTTAATTTTCGTTAATCTTATGGAATCTAGGGCTTCAGTTTCATGATTTAGGGTTATTATTTGTTAATTATTGAAAACCTGTTAGTTTACCTACTAACTGTTGAGAACCTGTTAGATTACCTTGCATATACTTTTAAATTAGTAAAAATTAAAGGTTGAATCATGCTGTTTCCCCTTTTTGTTTTCTAGTTCAGAAAATTGTTTTGGTGTGTAATACTTCAAAAGAGAGGTAAGATAATGTCGTTACCGGATGCGGAGATCACGAAGTTGCATCGCGTGCGTAAAACATGTTTGGAGATGCTGAAAGACCGTGGCTACGAGGTTGAAGATTTGGAGATAAATATGACGAAAAAGGAGTTTATTAACAAGTATAATGGGACCATTAGAAGAGAAGATCTTACTTTTCTTAAGTCTAAACCGAACAATACTGATCAGGCGAACGTTTTTCCCTTTAGTTTAGTGTAAATTTGTATTGTACGGTTTTTGAGTTTATACGTTTAATATTAAACTATTGGTTGTACTGATTGTCTTTTTTTTTTTTTTTTTATTTATTGGGAATCAGATATATGTTTTCTTTCCTGATAAACTGAAGATTGGTGTGGGCGTAATTAAGAATTATGTTATACGTATGGAACAAGAGAACATACGGCGAGCAATTATAGTGGTTCGACAAGGTTTGACTCCTAGTGCTAAGGCATCCCAGAATGAGATTGCAGGAAGGTTCCAAGTGGACATCTTTCAGGTGACGGTTTATGCTTTTCCCTTCATGTGATATGCAGTCGGGCAGTTGGATAATGGGTCAGGTTGACCCGTTACAATTTTTGCCCTGAAAAAACATATTATTCATGGTTGCAAACAACCCCGTCTCGTGGGCGGTTTCGTGACTAGCCCGTCACGTCACCATATTGATCGTCCCGGTCAAAAGTACACAAGTACAAATTGATGACTATCGGTCAACAATTGGGTCAAGACTCGGGAAAAGCCGGTCAAAAGTCAGAAAGTCGGTCAAATCAGTCAAATTTGTTGTATTTTAGTTTAATTTATTAATAAATTAATGGTGATAGCTATTATAGGTACATATTAGTCAAGGAAAGTTTCCGGCTTTAAAAATATGTATATAAATATTTATATGTTTAAAAGACAACGTTGTTCGATGTCCATCTCGACCCTTTAAGGTCCCGACCGTCTCGACCCCTTGTTGCGCCTTTTTCAACCGTGATATTATTAAAAGCAGAGTATCAAATTTATAATAATCAAAAATCTATATTGGTATGCTATTTTGGCAACTCATTCCGCCCATTTACTTTTTAATTTCTTCCCCTTTTTGACCCATTAAGATCAAACATAAGTATATGTGTTGAAATTGCTCTCGCATATAGGTATGCATGTATTTTAAACCACTTAATGTTATAATTAATGACTGCTTTTGGTTGATAATTACTTGGTTTATACAGGAAGCCGAGTTGCTACTAAACATCCGATATCATGATCTTGTTCCTGACCATATCCCACTTACAAATGAGGAAAAGGCAGCATTGATCCGTAAATACAAAATCAAAGAAGCACAGGTCAGCTATCACATATGTTGATATTACACTTTTTAGCTCCAGTAAAGAAGAAATATGCCTTTGACTATCACGGTCAAACATATCATTCTCACTAGTTTAAAATTTTTTAATATAAATTTATTTATGGAAACATCTATACATAGCTATGTATAAGGAATTCCAACATGCATAAGTTCTTTGTACCTTTAAGATTGGGAGGTGATCCTCACTCTTTTTAGTCCATACACACTAACTTACTATTATACCCTTATTTATGCTTTATGTAAGTTCACTAGGGGTATAATTGTAATTAATGCTATGATAAAAGGTGTGTATGGATCAACAGTTGGTTTGTAAGAATCACTCCCCTATAAAATTACCACAAACCCCTATATATAACTTCTCCCAACCAACTCAATTTATTATCAATATATGCATACATATGTTATATAAAGATATATATATATATATATTTTTTTTTTTTTTTTTTAACGGCAAAGGAAGTATGTATTATATATATCAACACGAAATAATTACAATAATGTCACGCTTACAAAAACGGAACTACATCTAGGAAAACAAAACGACAAATATATAACCGAGATAGTAAGACTCCACAAGTGTGCAGGAAAACGCCGTAATCCGTTCATTATCATTAAGGTCGAGATTGGACTTGAGAAGAATTAACTAAACAAGCTGGAGTGGGGACAGAGCACAGTGTTGGCAATTCAACGACAAAGCCCCCTGATCCACCTCAAATTCTCTTGACCAAAACGACTACTCCAGGAGTGGGGCAAAAAACCTGCGTGGAGAACAATTAATTAACCTATCCCGGATCTCCTAGACGATAAAGCTAGCGAATCATAACCTCGTGGATTTGCAAGCCAGACATCCCATTCAATATTGGTGCCTTTGATCCTATTAGAGATCCATTCGAAGCATTTAAGTTGGATGTCTTTGAATACCATTGCGCATGTCGGTTTTATCTTAGTGAAAGTGAAAGCGTTCCTACTTTTCCAAATCATGTATCCCGTAACCCATTCCGTAGCTTGCCACAACAGTTTTCCCAAGTCGGAGGTGAAGTTATATCCATTTCCAAGAAAAGATTCATTTATACCCAAGTTTGTAAAAGGGCCGAGCTTCCACCAATCATAGACACGATTTCAAATGTCAAAAGCGAAAGTGCATAAGATGATGGAGTGCTCTACTGATTCCAAACCATTGTCACAAACCGGACAACGTACCGTACCCAAGTCCATACCTCTCTTGTCAAGTTCAACTCTTGTATGTAACCTTTTGTGTCGAGTACGCCAAATAAACAACTCAACTTTGAGGGGGACCAGTTTGTTGCGGAGCGACTTTATGCTCACGGTTGCGATGTCAGGGCTGCTCCGGACCAGAATATCCGTAAGCTTGTGAACCGAAAACGAGCCATCCTTACTCCAAGACCATGACCATTCTTCTTTACCTGAGCTACACGGGACAAAACTAGATAAAAGATTAGTAAGAGTGGTGAGGTCCCCGGCCAATCTCCCCGAGATATCGCGGGACCAACACCACGTGGCATGAAAGTTCCCGCCCTCCCATCTCGCCCGGTCAAGAATTGTGGCAAATTTATTTGTGTCTAGTCTATAAAGCCTATTAAATTTGTCTTTAAGAACCATTTCCCCAAGCCATAATTCATCCCAAAAACATGTACTAGACCCATCTACGACTCTTTTTTTGAAAGAATTAGCGAAAGCGGAGTTTGCATTAAAGATATTTTTACCCACCTTAAGGATACCCGCCCAAGTAGAAGAAGCTCGTGAGGAAGGGGGAGAAAAAGAAGTGTTAAGGCCCCCGTCCTCCCCGTAAATATTTTTAATAATAGACACCCAAAGTGAGTCATTCTCATGTTTAAACCGCCACCACCATTTTGCAAGTAAGGCACGATTTTTAAACGCAAGAGGGGCAATATCTAACCCACCAAATTCACGAGGCTTAAGACAAGTATCCCATTTAACCCATGCCATTTTTGAGACCTCGGAAGATCCGCCCCAAAAAAACCGACGTCTCAACCCCTCAAGTTTATCAATAACACAAGACGGGGATATGTAAAGCGAAAAGAAATAGAGGTAGACTAGATAATACCGATTTAATTAATGTAAGTCTACCACCATACGAGAGGGATCTAGCTTTCCAATCCGCCAGCCTCTTACCAAACTTGTCAAATACCGGATCCCATGACTTCGAGAGTTTCATCGACGATCCAAGTGGAAGCCCAAGGTAGGTAATAGGGAGTGTACCTGCTGCGCACCCAAGCCAGACCGCCATATTTTCCGTTTCAACTTTTGAGACCCCGAGTCCATAAACACAGCTCTTATGAAAATTGATTTTTAGTCCCGATGTCAATTCAAAGCACTTAAGAATTTTAGTAAGATTTTGCACATTACGCCTATCCCATTCACCAAAAAATATAGTGTCGTCCGCGTATTGCAAATGCGTGACCTGTAATTCCCTCCGCCCAATTGGATCCCAGAAAATCGGCTATGAAGTGCAGCAGATTTAATTAGATGGTTCAAACCTTCGGCTACCATGATAAAAAGATAAGGGGAGAGGGGATCCCCTTGCCTCACGCCTTTCTGAAGAGAAAATTCTTTAGTTGGGGAACCGTTGACCAAAATCGAAAAGAGCTACAAATCGCAAAATCCTAAATTTATATATAAAAACTTTACATATCTTTAAAAGAAACTCATCACCAATCTAGCCTTACAAAACTAATTGTATCTTGAACAACTGGAAAAATGGGTGATTTATGTACTTTGTTAGAACCTGCAAGATTTAGTTGGTGTTCATATAATGTGCGTGGTTTATGCAGCTACCTCGAATTTTTGCGACAGATCCGGTTGCCAGATATTATGGATTAAGACGCGGACAAGTTGTCAAAATTCTTAGACCAATTGAGACTGGAACGAGCAATAAAGATAAGGATGACTTTGACCCCAACAAAAGGGATCGTAATGAAGAGATTACTTACGTCACTTATAGAATGGTTGCCTGAACTTAAATTCTGGTTAGTTAAACAGTCATTCTGAATTTACTACAAAAGTAGCTGGCTTTTTATCATCATACAACAACTTGTTATTTAATCAAGCTTATAATTTGAAATATAAACCAGAAGAGATTTGGCTGTTCTTATATATCAAATATAGGTGTGACAAATGTGAGCAGATGGGTGGCTATTAGGAATTTTTTTTTTTTTTTTTTTTTTTTTTTTTTTTTTTTTAGCATTTAGGTGCTGTTTGTTTTTTGAGATGTTTTTGTCTGAAGATTTGCGGACTATGTCTGTAAACAAGATGTGGCCTAAAGGCCTATAATAACGTAATAATGTCTGAATCACTTAGAAGCATATTTCTAAGTCTGCGAAGTTGCAGACGGAATAAGACATTACTTTATCTTATGTCTTCAGGAAAACAAATGGTCTGTAGTAAAAATGTCTGCGGGCGCGTAGACATAAGACATAATAAGGTTTTTAGACCGAGTAACAAACTACACCTTTGTGACCATTTCTTTAGTTTATAACTTGATGAGTGTGTATCATATATAATTGAAGATCAACTTGACTATTAGAATAACATTGTAATTTGTAATTTTAGGTTAATAGTAAAAACCAACTTAGAAGGTTTTTAAGCATTTGTGAATAAATGGCATAAATGTTAAAGTGGGAATAAATGGCATAAATGTTAATGTTGGGACAATCATATTACATATGGGAATAAATGGCATAAATGTTAAAGTGGGAGTATTTTAGAGTTGACATATAATAATAATAAAAGTAAGATTTGAAAAGGACGTGAGAGAGAAGTGGATTTGGTTTAAAACATGTCGAACTCAAAAGATGCTAGCAACCTAACCATTATCATAAGTTCATAACCAAGTTGGATTGCAAATGGGAGGGAGGCCTACACACCTTATTGTGGTCCATCATAATATATCATAATATCATATCACTGTGGGCCAACTCTTTCATGTTTCATCACCGCAATTTGCGATAACTAAACGTTACGACTTATGACTTACTTTATAGAGAAAAATCATGTCTTGACGTTTTCTTCATCATGCTCCCCACATTACACAATCATTCCTTCTGTTGGTCACTCACTTTTTTTACTTTTAAGTGTATTAGAGCATTACATAATGATTTTGACTTAAGAGTCAAGCCTTCAATGACATTAGTTCAACTCATCGAACATCTGATTCGATCCATTTAAATGGATATAGATGATCTGTATGGATGATAAGCGGATATGAATATGGATGGTGGAAAAATTAGTAGATCGGATATTGATTACAATTTATCATTCAGAGATATATTTGAAATACATATATATACGTATAAATATATACGCATTTACTTAAATATATGCATATACATTTACATATCCTTATGCATATATGCTATAAACTACTAAACTGTTATTGAAAATATAGGTTATGAATATACAATTACGTGAATAGTATTAGATAGAAACCATTTTTATCGGTCGTTTGTCATTGTAACTGACTTTCCAAGTAACAATGGACAATTGGACCGCACCATTGAATAGAAAGGTAGTAAACTCAAAAATCAATTCAAAGATGAAACGAAGGTTCAAAGGAATTGTCAATTTGTCATTAATCAAGAATCTTCTTCTCACTGTTTGTCTGACTTGTAAGCTCAACCAAAGGGGTTTTTGGTAAAAGTTTGTACAATTTAAAGAGTTTTATTAGGTTGATACGTTTTTTTCATGCAAATCGATATTTGATGACATATCTGCCTACTCACAAAGACAACAAATTAAACATATCTGCCTACTCCTCACAGAGTTTTAATATATTGTTTTTTGTTTTTTGTCTTTTTTTTTTTTGGCCCAAAAAAAGACAACAAATTATAATTGTGGAACAAAATTAAACATATTTAGCACTAAAATTTAAATGTAATGTAATTTTGGCACGACAAAAAGATAATAACAGTGGAAGTTAGAAGAAAGCGATACTCCGGAGCCGACGACGTGATCAGTCCAAGTTTCCAAGATGTTACGTAGATTTGGTTTGTCTTTTATATCCGGTTCCAATTATTTTAGGGTTAAAGCCATAAATAGGCCATATACTTTCATTTTTGTTCCAATGTAGGCTATATACTCCGAAAAATACCAATGTAGGCTATATACTTTCATAAAGTGTACTAATATGAACGAATAAAACTTATTAACCGGATAAACAACTAAACGATGATGTGGCATCCTACGTGGAGAATGACGTTGGTGATACATCGGAACAAAACTGAAAGTATATAGCCTACATTGGAACAAAACTGAAAGTATATAGCCTACATCGGAACAAAACTGAAAGTATATGACCTATTTGTAGCCATATAAAATGCAAAAAAAAATGTTAAATAATTAAGTTTACCGGTTCAGCAGGTAACTTGTTAAATTTGTGTACATCGATACAAATTTCAAGAGTATATAACCTACATTGGTATTTTTAGGGGTATATAGCCTACATTGGGACAAAACTAAAAGTATATAGCCTATTTATGACTTTAACCCATTATTTTATACCTAATGTTATTTTAAATTTCAATTTTTTTCTTTTTTGTGCCAACTTTAACTTAAATATTTTAATTTCTTTTATATTTTATTTTAATTAATAAAATTTATATAAATACAAACGCGTTTAAAGTTCAATACATTCCAATAAATTTCATTAAATAATACATAATGCAGACAAAAATTCAAATCAAAGTTCGTAAATAAAGACTTGAAAAGTCAAAATGAGACTATTAAATTGGGACGTAAAGAGTACTAATTTTATAATTCGCGTACAATTCGAATCTTGGGCATATATATTGAATCATGGATAAATTTCTTATTTAGAATCGGGCTTTAAAATTAATCATTCCAAATCTAATTTTTTTTTTTTTTAACGGCGAATTTGCATCAGCGGATCATTTATTTCAACGACCCTCATCATTTGTACCCACACACGCTAGAAGGAAACTCCTACCCGGGTTGCTTGACAACTAATCGCGGGACCTGGGTTGCTTGACAACTAATCGCAGGAAATTGGAGAGAAAACCTTCCTCCCCCAGGAATTGAACCCGGGTTGCTTGGCAACTAATCGCGGGCTCCTCCACAATGAAACTTGATACCATTGAAGCAAATGTTCGTTGGTATTCCAAATCTAATTTATTTGAGGCAAAAACTAAAAAGTAGCTCAACTGGCCTTGATGACGAGTTGTGCCTCTAGAATTCTTCCATTTAAATTCCTTAGATACAGTATTTGTTAGCCGATAGGTTTGGCCGAAGCCCTAGGCCTATTGGCTAACACTATTGAGCAAATATGAAAAGAGTATGAAATTAAACTTCTTTGATTGACAAATTAAAATCACGTTTGTCTACTTGGACTGCGAAGTTAGTTTCAATTGGTGGTAGACTTGCTCTCTTAAAATCCATTTTCGAAAGTATTGGTATTTATTATTTCTCTTCGTCGTGCTCTAGAGACGGTCATTAACAAAGGACGGCTAGATATTGGTGGTCTTAACTCCTTTAATCTAGTCGTGCTTATCAAATGGTATTGGAGAGCTTCTATATCACCTAATGGAAAATGATCTAATATATATAAAACACTTCATGGTGATAGTTTGGGTATCGATGACAAAGGATGCAAGTTCCATGGTATTTGGCGTTCTATTGCAACCACTGTTACCACTCTTCATAAAGATGGATCAATCTCCCATAACGTGTTATTTAGGCGTATCGGCATTGGTCATAATTATACCTGGCAATTGAGATCTAAACACTCAAATTCGGCTCAAATAGGTCAAGCTTCCGGGTCAATTGGGTTTTGAGAAAAACTAGGCCTTACAATGTAAATCGAAACTTAAAAGAAGATTCAAATGTGTTTCTCTATAACCTATTGAGTCCTATACAAAAAATGAAGGAACGGGTCTAATGGGTATCAATACTCAAAGATCAATAATAGAAATAGGTCAAATGGGTCGAGCATTAAAAGTTTCATCCGTCAAAAATTTATGAAAGCATTCATGGTTATATAATCTATTATGTATATTAATATTTCTTATGTATATATACTAAATAATAATAACTAAAAGCATGTAATAAATGTAAAAAAGCTATGTAACCCATTTGACCCAATTGACTTGTGACCCGTTTTGACCCGTTACCCAAACTGACCCACCCTGACCCATTTTGACCCGTTTAAAAATTTGACCCGTTTGACCTATGACCCATTTCAACCCAAAACCATTTTGACCCGTTACCCAAATCGACCCAACCTGACCCGTTTGCCAGGCTTAGTCATAATGTACATTTTCGGTGCGATATTTGGATCAGGTCAACACCTCTAGTGAATACTTTTAACGGATTATTCAGATTGGAGAATCACCCGGACTGCACCATTCGAGATCGCTTTAATGATTTAGTTTTTACGTGGGATTGGTCAAGACATATTTCCTCATCTTCTCAGCTCGATACGTTGATCAACACTATTCCATACGTTCAGCTCAATGAGGATCCGGACACTTGGGAACAGTGGCGATTCTAGGATCAAAATCCAATGGGGTCTCAAAATTTTATTTGATAACTTTCTTGTATAAAATAATGAATTTGTTGGGTCAAATCGGGTCGGTTCGCGTCGCGCTCAAAACACAAACATAAAATTAGATAATACTCACAAAATATATGTTCGTATTTTTTACTATTGTTACTATAACAAGCATCATAAAATTGGATAATCCATTTCATGGCGTCTCACACTTAACCTACTTATTGGCCGGAGGTCCATTCTGAAGCAGTCTCTTTATCCATAGAACATTGAGAGGGAAGACTTTCTCTATTATTGCGGTGTTTCACTCTGAGTGAAAAAACGACTTCTCTTTATTCTAGGATATGAGAAGGATTGTACATCTTACCTACCCATACCCCATTTATGTGAGATTGAGTTTTGTTGTTGTTGTTGCTAATATATATATATATATATATATATATATATATATATATATATATATATATATATATATATATATATATATATATATTCAATCTACTAAATACTAAAGGTAAGTTTTTACATTTGTTGATGAGGTTTCATACGAGAAAATTCATCCATAATGAGAACCTCAACGAGGTTCTCATTTAGAAGTGAGCCATAGTGAGAACCCCAATGAGTATCACACGAACGTTTAATTCCAACTTTTTGGTTACCACTTTCAAGTTCCCATGTTTTAAAGAAAATAAAATTGGTACCGTAATTGCTATTGACTACAGTAATTTACAAGAAACATAATTAATAAAGTTACTTGCTACAATGTTATTGTAAATTACTCCGTATTTAATAGATGGTATGGTTGATCAATGTCACTCTCTCTGTCCCTAATTTATAGTTCAATATTTTATTTTAGAATGTTCCAAATTAATTGTCGATTTCCATAAATATAAAAGAATAAGTTCTACTATGCCCTTAATGTATGTATATAGAATTAGAAAAAGAAAAAAGTAAGGATAAAACTGAAAAGTAAATAAAAAAGTATAACGTCTATGACATTTTTAAACTATATGTATTTTATTTGAGGACAACTAAATATAAATAGGACGGAGGGAGTATTTTATAATGTTTACATTGAAGTGTCAAAAAAACAATTTACATATAATTCCATAAGATAATATATAGTTAATGTACTCAAATGATCCACTTACATGTATTTAACAAATAATTGTTATTACCGGTAGAGTGATGATGAGATAGATATGTGTGTGGTTCCCACTAAAGGGTGTGTTTTTATATTTATTTAACATATTCAATACCCATACTATAAAATTATAAGTAGACTAATTTCAAATACTTATTAGTCTAAACCAAGGTTGCAAAAGACGTGAGACGGGGTCGAGACGGTCGGGTCCTAAAAAGGTCAAGACGTTCGAGACGGGGTTGAGACGGGGGTCGAGACGGACGTTGACCAAAGTTGACTTTTAAATATATAAATATAAAAATGCATATATGTACACATATTTTATAGCTAAAAACTTTAATTGATTAATTTGTACCCATAATTGCTACCATCGTTAATTTAATACAAAAATTTCAAACTAAAATACGATATATTTCACCGATTTTACCGATTTTCTGACTTTTCTGAATTTTGACCGACTTTGACCTGATTTTTTTCAGCTTTGACCCGAATTTTGACCGTTGACTGTCATATTAGACGGTTTTCTTCGAGACGGGACGGGTTAGTCACCAAACCGTCGAGACGGGCGTCGCAACGGCTCGAGACGGGGTGTTTTGCAACAGAGGTCTAAACTATCAAATTATAATCTCTTAAAATTTATGGATTTATGGGGTCCCATTATTATATTTACTGGTGTCCTATACGAAAAAAATGAAATTTTACAATAAATTTCGAAAAACTAGTGGTGTCACAGGAACCTGTGACTCCTTTACTAAACTCGCCACTGCTTGGGAATGGTTGATTGAAGATGATAAATCCTTCACGGTTAGAGGCACTCGAAAATTCAAGTATTATTTTCTCCTAAAACGATGGGGAGTAATACATAGTTGAAGATCGATATTTTTTTCTCGAATAAACAAAATAATATGTGGGGACGTTTTCATCAACAAATGAAAGGACCCGAAGAACATACAAATGCCATAGATAACATAAACAAACACAAAAACGGAAAAAAGCACAAAACGCAACAAATCACAAAATAAACAGTTAATTACTCATAATTAAATTTTTTTTTTAATCGACGAAGAAAGATTATATTAATAATAGAAACGCTTGCTACCTTCATCAAAATGATGAATGATAACAATGCAAAAAGTTACAATTGAGGAGTTACAAATAAGAATCGATAACTCGATCTACTTACACCGATAAACTACTAATTGAAAATATATAGACATTGACTTTGAATGCAAACTAACAACATAGCATATATGGGTTTTGATCCCACATATATGATTGAAATCCATGGCACATCTTCAAATTTGTAGACTATAAGAAAACTTTTAACTTGATATTTCGAACATCTTCATAATTAATTAAACATAAATATATGTAAACATTAACACTTACCCTAACCATACTTAATACGGAGTACTACACTAATACTACTACTCCGTACTATTACTAATTACTCCGTATGATATGATAATAATAATAATAATAATATACGTATACGTAGTATATATTATATTAAATTAAATATAAATATAAATCCTAATGAAAGCTCGAACCTGCAGCAGGCGTAAATATTGAAAGATCGGACCATCCAATTCCATTCCATTCCCCTCCTCCTTGTCCATTTCCATCTCCATCGTCGTTCTCATTCCGATTCCGATTCCGATTCTGATGATCGCTTACGTCATTCAATTTGAATAAATCGTCAGCAACAACCGTATTCCGAATCAGTACATTATCATCCTCATTAGACTTAATCACCTGATTATTATTATCATTATACGAATTCAATCCATCCATTAACAAATTACCAAACGCTCCCATACTACTCGATCCAAACCCTAACACCGAACTAAATCCGTAACCACCTGAACCTTCTGTTTTCGGCGGTTGCGGTGGTGATGGTTGTTGTGCTGACGGTTGCGATATCGATGATGATGTCATCAACGCCGTCGGTGGCGTTTTTTTAATTTGATTTGTAGAAGAAGAGCGTTTGGTGATTTTACGAGTAGCGCCACCGACCGGAATGTTACGGAGAGTGCCGCCGTTAGTCCAGTAACGACGGCAATGTTTACAGTAATGACGTGGCTGTGAGAGATTGTAATTGTTGTAGTAACAGAATTTTGTGTTGATTGAATCACATCGAGGACATTTTAGACGAGGCTCGTGTTGATTGTTAGGGTTTATATGATCCATAACTGTTTGATTTTGAAATGAGAGTTGATGGATTAATTAGGGTTTGAAGAATTAGGAAAATATAGATAGATGAAAAGGAATATATATAAAATGTCTGCGTATTAACAACGATGAACACCACTCAATTATTAACTCAGTACTGAGCGTGTTTATTTAATTTGCAGTCATTTGCTGAATGGAACCTTGGTGGGGGCTGTTTCTGATGGTGTTATATGGACTTGTCAAATTAGGATTTACTACAAATGGATGACTACAGGATATATGTTTGTATGTTTGTTAGCTCTAAGTTGTAGGTGTAGTGGTCTGACATTCTTTATTAGAGATTAAAAGTTCGACCCTTATGGATTAAAACATTGCACATAAAATTATTTCCGATCTTGAATTCCACATAAGGTCGCCTTTCGCACATTGCGTTGCAAAGTTGCGGGAATGGAGAGTTTTACCGGCTTAACTCCGGATTGGTTTCCTTTAGGGCAGCGGTTGAAGTCGGGTTATCACTATCTAGTTTAATCAAACATACGTATAAAAAGTATAACTGATGATTGGTTTATCATTATTTTGTTGTCATGCACTACCACAGCTAAGACCATTTGTATCGCATGCTATGCATAGGCGTTGGTAGTCTATGTGGCAAAATGCAATGCCCAAATGTGAGTTTGCAACAAAATGTAATGGTGCGTTGGAATCCAACGGATGAAGCAACGTGAGTTCCTTTGTCTTTATTGATTTTATATTAATTTAAAAATATTATTTTTATTCTTCTTTAATACTTATTTAATTAAAGTATATTTGAACATATCATCACAATATTCTTAATCCACGCAAAAAATTCACACCACCAACAATTCACACCAAAAATCCACACATATTAGTCATCAAAAAAGTGTAAAAAACAACTCACAACACAAACTCACGCCCCTCCCCAATACAAATGTTCTAGTCTGTTTAATGCATTCTATTGTACAAAATTTTAGTGCAAACTTAGTGAGAACGAAGATATATATTGTTCATAACAAGGTTTGAACATTAGAATTCTTGTAAATCAAATTTTTTGATAAATAAAATTCGACGAACACTCATCATTTTTATCATAACCATAAAATTAAAAACAACAACATAACTTAATCCCGTGAAAGTATGGTATGAGGGAAGTAAGACTTAAACAATTATTCATTTATTCCAAAATAAAAAGAAGTCATTTTACCAACCAGAATGAAACACTCCAAAAATAAAAAAAGTCCTCCATCTCAATCATTACAAAATATTCTATTTCTTAGCTAAGACAACTTGTTGAACATGTATATCTAACTATAGATAAAAACTAAATCAAACTAATAAGGATAAATATTATATATAATTGTTAAATAATCCCTAACAAGAGTATAATTTGGATATATTCTCTAATATGTTCGAGCAGTTTGAACGGAAAATGAACGGTCAAAATGGATGAGAAACTTTGGGAGACCATTTGAAGAAAAGTGGCCAACCATTTTTGATAGTGATCACGATAAACCGTTTTAATGGTAACGGTACCGTTTTCGGTGATAGTGAAAAATCATTTCGGGGCCGCACATAAAAGGTAAAGGATAAAAACTGCAACAACTTCAGAAATTCATATCTCGATGTAAAAATCTCCAATCAAAATCCCAACGGTGATCACGATGATCCAATGATTAATGAACTCACGATGTTAATGTTAAGAATAAAGCACGTGATCCCTAACAAGACTTGATAACCCTAGGTTATCAAACCCACTTACAATAAATGAAAATAGTTGATGTATACGAAGAAACTAGCAAAAACGATAAAGACAAGAGAATTTAACGAGGTTATATGTAATCATGAATGATTACTTTAATCCTCGGCCACCAAAGAGAGTTCTTTTATTGATAATTTTCGTGGATACATGTATGAGTTACAATAAGATGCTTATATAGGCAAAATTCAACAAGGAAATAACTTTGGGAACAAGAAAACACGTTTTTTCTCGTCAGACTCCCGGATAGGCTTAAGCCGCGCCGCGGCTAGAGGAGCCGCGTCGTGGCTTAAGGAATGATTTCGAATCCGACAGCATTGCACTTTCGAACCTAAATCCAAGTGTTAAGCCGCGCCGTGGCTAAAGGAGTCGCGCCGTGACTTAAAGTTGCAACGAATTTTTCTTCTCGTTTTTCAAATCCTTGTTTAACTCGCTTCGCACTCCAACAATCTCCCACTCGAAAAAACGTTAAACAACATCCATCTTAACCTAACATCATCAACATCATTATCCCACAATAATAGCTTAACCCGCTAATTATACCTCCTTTTGATACCGCCGGATTTGCACCCGAATCACGCCGCACTTCATTCGATAACCTTCGAATAAGTGAAGTCTTTCGACACCAAAAATTACCGCTGAGCTATAATACGATCTTTATGTTACTAGCTTGGGAAACAAGAACAACTCTTTGGCTATGGCACCTACCTCCTTAGTTTAGGAGATAACGGGCCGTTTGCGTCCGACCCGACCAAATTAACCCCATCGCCCAAGCGATCCACCCGTACACAATATCATCCACCCGATTCAACTTTACAACAAAGAATAAACCTGCCGGTAGATCAAACATGTGGATAACACCATTAAGGCAGCCGTGTGAGAACGCAATCACACTCTTGATCTTCCACATAACCGCCTTTGCTTTCACCATTGGAACATCGACCACATACGTCTGCACGTCTTTTGACAAACCCGATTTTTCATCCCAAGCCAACACCCACTGTACGGATATATCATCAACCATGACTCTTATGAAAACCTCTTGTTCATCTTCCTCGGTCGACCACAACAAAGTTGCCATTGGAGAAGATCTACCCGAAGTACCGAAAGCTCTAGGGTACCCAATTCGACCCGAATTTTCACTAGCTTCAACTTCCTTTGAGCTCCCACTCAAACAAGATCCCTCAACAATTTCGGAAATCATTAGCATGCTAGGACTTTTGACATCCACAAAAATCACCTAGCCATTCCTCTTTAGGAACTTCAACCATATACATGGTTCCCCTTTTAAAGCCGCGAGCAACCACATGATCTCCCTTAAACACTACCCACTTTTGTTCTCCAAATTAGGACATGACAATTATCGTCATCCAATTACCCAACCAAAATTAGCCAACTCTTGAGCTTTGGAACGAGCCACACATTCCTCAAGATTCAAGCATAATTCAAGTGTCTAACCACGAGATCACCAATACACGCAATATCAAGTGTACTCCTATTCGCAACTCAAACTGAACCGGAGTATTCCTTGAAGTTCACCATCTCGTTCGTGGATGGGGTATCATGATACGAGGCACCCGAATCTAAAACCCAAGATTCGCCAAAAACCTCTTTTTGGCACATCAACGCATCTTCGATCACCGTAGTCGATACACTCCCACCCAATTTATGACTCGAGCACTTTGACTTATAATGACCAACTTGTTGACAATTCCAACACACCACGTTCTTGCTCCTTGACGGACTTCTTGGCCTATCTCTTCCCCGTCTAACACATAGAACCGAACCCGAACTGCCATTCGAATCTTTCCTACGAATACCTTCGCTAAGAATCAAATCCCAGATTCCTTCAAAAGTTAACTTAGTAGTTTCGGATGAACCACTAACCGCTGTAACCGTACCGGCCCAACTATCGGGCAATGAAGATAGCAAAACAACGCCTCAAGCTCATCATCGAATTTAATATTCACCGATTTCAAACGAGTTAAAATCGAATTAAATTCGTTAACATGATCCGCTGACGAGGAACCCTCCATCATCATAGCATTCACCAATTGCCGAATCTAGAAAATTTTATTCAAAGCGGATGGCTTTTCATACATGTTAGAAAAAGCCGCAAGTACACCCGCCGTTGTGGTTTCATCCACGATGTTGTAAGCAACGTTTTTTGCCAGAGAAAGTCGAACAACTCCTAGGGCTTGCCTATCCAACAACTCCCACTTGTCTTGAGTCATCTCTTTCGGTTTAACACCTTTCAACGGTTGGTAAAGCTTCTTTTAATAGAGCACATCTGTTGGTTAAGATTCCAATCATAATATTCAAAGGTTAATCACTTTATTTTGATGATGACACACAAGAGATAAGTGGTTAATCATATGCAAGACGACATAAGTTCATAAGCCTAAACTACCTCTAGTAAAAGACCAATGCGTAAGTAAACATCTTGGCAAAAATGGTACGCGGCTGCACTACGATCGACCGTGAAACTGACCGTGCATGTCCTGTACCAACGAATTCAAGTTTTTCTAAAACTATCAATCTACGGCTAACCTCACGGACGACCATAGCTCGACCGCAGTTTTCTCTGTTACCAAAATCATCCACTTTAAGTTAGACCACTTTGAGGCTTCTATAATTTACAAAACCTTTTTAAACATATTTATAATAGTTGCCCTTTTTGATCTCAAAAGAGTTTTGAACTAAAAAATGTTAATTTTTACTAATCACAGTTAATGACATCTTAATGATATTTTAAGCCAAATTTAGATTAAATACACAAGTGTTATGTCTTTTCATCCTAGTACATAATGTCATTTAAACATACTAATAATGGTCATTGAAGTTCCAATTAAAGAGTTGCTCTCCCATTAGCTCTATGTACCATTGCATGTATGTAAATGTGATTAGTTCAAGTTAGTCAAAATTATAACAATGATCATTATGTTCCAACTAGACTTAAACTAGTTCATTTGAGTTGCAACAATGTTCCAAAAGGCAATATACTCCCATTAGCAAAATAACAAGTAATTAAAAAAGGTTGATGAAGCTTTTTGGAAGATAATGGATTGTCAAGAGATAAAATTCTGCAATTACCTCTTTAAGTAATCAATGACAAATGGTTAAATCTTGAAGACTTTTTTCTTTAGTGGACATGTCAACCTCCATACTTATGTCCAAAACAAAAGGGGTAATGGGGATGATTTCATAAATACTTGGCCTTTAGTTGCAGCTATTCAACAAGGAAAAATGACAATTTTCAAAGGACAAAAACAGGCATAAGAATCAGATGTCAGAAGTACACGGTCGAACCACGGTCGACCGTGCAGTGAGCCGTGTAGCTTCCATGCAGATTTCTCTTTCCTATAAAAGCCAAGCCTTGAAGCATTTGAAGACTTACCTCTTGCACTTATATTTTCACATACTTACTGATATCATTCTTATAATTAAATTGTAATCTTTTTAGAGTGATTCTAGCAAAAGTACTTGTAAGCTTAAGTTGTAAGTTTACTTGTAAACTACGTAGTATCTTCTTAAAGGGATCTAGAAGGTAGTTGTGTTTTTCACTAGGATAGTGCATTAGGATCTTGTGGTAAGAGCTATAGGTGTTTGTGAAGTCTTCAAATGGACGTAAGGGTTCACAAGTTGCGGCTTATCGAAGTACTAGTGTTGTATCCGGACACTCCACCGAATTTGGGGTATCATAGTGAAGAAAAATCTCAATTCGTAGAATTGAGGAGTGGATTAAGGAAGATTAGTTAACATCTTCCCGAACCACTATAAATTGTTGTGTTTGTTATCTCTTCCCTTATCTTTTTAATTACATTTATATATGCATGTATCTTGTTAGTATTATTTGAGAACAAACATTTCAAGTGACACTATATTAAGTTCAAGTTCGAGAAAAATGCAAAGAAAACTTTAAAAAATAGACTAAGTAACTATTCACCCCCTCTAGTTACTTACAATTGGTATCAGAGCGGTTACTCTAAAAGTTTTGTCAAAAAATTACTAATTTGAAATTAAGACTAATTTTTGCAAATCTTAGAGTTTAAGATCATGGAACAAAAATTTGAGAACTTGAACTATAGTGAAGGATGCTTCATGCAAAGGCCTCCACTTCTTGAAAGTGAAGGATTTTATTATTGGAAGTATCGATTTGAAACGTATGTCCGTTTCAAAGATATAGACTATTGGAACATTATTACTAAGGGTGATTATGTTCAATTTAAGTTTGGTGATGATAAGAAAACTAAAAATACATACCCGAGGAAGAATGGACTAAGAAACACAAAGTTGATGTAGGCAAAAACTATGAGGCTAAAATGACCATTTTTAATGCTTTGCCTAGGAAAGAATATGAGAGAGTTTTTATGATGGGTAGCGCTAAAGAAATTTGGGATAGTATCATGGTTACTCATCATGGAAACTCGCAAGTCATAGAAAATAAAGTAGAATTGCTTATAACTAAATATGAATAATTTGTTATTGAAGATTATGAAAAAATAGATAGTGCATATACTAAATTTAACAATATTTGTTCAAGTTTAAAAGCTCCAGGTACAATCTACACGGATAAGCAATATGTTCGAAAATTCTTAAGAGCCCTACCATCAAGATGGAGACCAAAGGTGACGGCAATTGACGAATCAAAGAATGCGGAGAAGTTAACCCTAGATGAACTCATTGGAAATCTCAAAGTACATGAGGTCATACTAGATAAAGATGATGAGGTAGAAAAAGCCAAAAGAGAGAAGAACAAGTCAATCGCTCTAAAGGCTAAGATTCATGATGAATATGACATCGATGATGACGATGATGATATTCTAAATGATGATGAACAACTTGCATTCATTGTTCGCTCATTTAAGAAATTTTATCGAAGGTCGGGAAACCATGTTCATCCTCTAATGGAACAAAAGAAAACGTCATTCGATTCCAAGAAAAAGTTTGTACGAAAATGCTTTGGGTGCGGTGACCCAAACCACTTGATAAGTGAATGTCCTAAGAGAAAGATTGAAAAGACGTTTCTTGGAGGTGCGTGGGATGATGAAGAAAACGACACACGAGAAGAAGGGAAGGAAACGTGTCTCATGGCCATTGATATTCCAAGTGATGACGACAAGGCATCACAAGTCGGACAAACCGACAATGAGGTACTTTCAAATTCTTTTGAGTTTACTTTTGACAACTTTACTAAATTATGTGTCTTAAGTAGTAAAGTAAGTAACAAAAACACAAGTTTAAAGGAAAAAAATAGCTTGCTTAAGTTAGAAATCTTACAACTAAAAGAGATAATATCTAACTCACAAGAATGTCATACATGTGATGACTTAAAACATGAAAACTTTGTTTTAAACAAAACTAACAAATTACTTGAAAACAAAATTAAGTTTTCAAAATATGATGGAAGTAGTAAAGTGTTATAAAATATTTTGAGTATTCAAAAACCAACAAACAACAAACAAGGGCTAGGATACAAAGAGAATACTCTTGAGGTAAAATCATCCAAACATAAGCCTATAGTGTTTGTTAAACCCAAAGTAGTGGAAATATCAAAACCTAAGGCTTTCATAATTAATCAAGTTAAAACAAGTAGAAAAGAAGTCAAGCCATTTGTGAAAAATCCTTCAAGAGGAATGATTAATCAAAACTTTGGAAGAAGAAAGGTCGAAACTAAAACACTACTTAAAAAAACAGCAATGTTAATATTGTGAAAAGATGGGTTAGAGTAAGAGTCTTTAGTGCTAATCATCCCGGACCCAACAAATATTGGGTACCAAAGTTATTGATTGATTAAATATAGGTTTGTCTCAATGGTGTTGTACAAAATGAAGAATGGATAATTGATAGTGATGTAATCTTTGGTGGCGATGTGAAAGGAAAAATCGTCGGTAAAGGTAATATTACTAATAAAAAAAATTACACTTGATAATGTGTTACACATTAAAAATCTAAGTTTTAACTTGCTAAGAGTAGGAAGAATATGTGATAAAGGATATAACATGACATTTACTAAAAATTCCTCACACATAATAAAAGATGGTAAAAGTGTCATAAATGGAATTAGGAAGAAAGGTCTTTATACATGTAAATTAGATGATTTCAAGCATGTGGATATTTATCTCACATCTATACATGATACTACTACCTTGTGGCATAGGAGACTATAAAATGCTAACATTAAACTAATTCATAACATATCTTCAAAAGACATAGTTAGAGACTTGCCTAAATTGAAATATGAAAGTCACTTTTGTGATGCATGCAAAGTAGAAAAACAAGTTCATGCAAATCATAAATCTAAAAACTTTATTTCTACTAAAAGATGTCTAGAACTTTTACACATGGATTTATTTGGGCCATCGGCCGTTCAAAGTTATGGAGGAAATTTTTATACTTTAGTAATAGTAGATGATTTCTCAAGATATACATGGACACTATTTCTAAAGCATAAAAATGAAGCGTGTGAAAGATTTATAATTTTTGCTACTAAGATACAAAATTTGCTTGGTTGTACTATAGTAACAATAAGAACGGATCATGGTAGAGAATTTGATAATGATGCTCAATTTGGAGTCTTTTGTGATTTAAATGGTATTTCCCATAATTTCTCGGCTCCTCGCACACCTCAATCCAATGGGGTTGTTGAATGGAAAAACCGAACTCTTTAAGAAATGAGTCGAACAATGCTAAATGAACAATCAATACCTTAAAATTTTTGAAGTGAAGCCATCGCCACCTCCACCTACATTCAAAATAGAGTCTTAATTAGACCATCAATGGATATAACACCCTATGAAGTCTTAAATGGTAGGAAACCAACCGTAAGTCATCTAAGATTATTCGGGGGTATATGTTTTATCTTAAACAGAAAGGAATATCTTACAAAGTTTGAACCTAAAGCTTACGAAGGAGTGTTCTTAGGATATTCGTTAGAAAGTAAGGCATATAGGGTTCTAAATAAATACACCAATGTCATAGAAGAATCCCTAGACGTCACATTCAATGAAACTCCTCCTCCACCTAAGACTAAACCTTTAGAGGATGATGATGTGATAGAACAAGATGCTATAGAAATAATGCCAACTCAAATCGAGTCCAATGACACAAATAAGGATGGATCTCATTTAAAACCAAGTAAGGATAACTTATCATCCTCGGTCGATCTTAAACATGTTAAGGATCATCCCATAGATCAAGTCATATGAGACATCAATACTAGAATCACTAGGTCACAAGCATTCAACCTAATTGCCAACTACGCCTTCATCTCTCAAATAGAACCCAAAAATATTAAGGAAGCCCTATTAGATGAAAGTTGGGTAGAAGCAATGCAAGAGGAATTAAATCAATTCCAAATGAGTGATGTATGAGATTTGGTTCCTTTACCTAGTGAAAACAATATCATAGGTACGAAATGGGTTTATAGAAACAAACTAAATGAAGATGGCAATGTAGTTAGAAACAAAGCTAGATTAGTAGCACAAGAATATACCAACAAGAGGGAATTGATTATGATAAAATATTTGCTTCTGTCGCTAGGCTAGAGTCAATAAGAATAATTCTTGCATATGCATGTGCCAATAACTTCAAACTTTATCAAATGGATGTTAAAAGTAATTTTCTAAATGGTGTCATAAATGAAGAAGTATATGTGTCACAACCTCCGAGGTTTGAAGATTTCGAAAGACCATATCATGTTTTAAAACTTAAAAAGGCTCTCTATAGACTTAAACAAGCCCCTAGAGCATGGTATGAAAGACTTAGAACCTTTTTAATAAGTCATGGTTATGAAATGGGAAAAGTTGATAATACACTCTTTATTAAAAGGCATGAAAGGATTTAGTTATAGTTCAAATATGTATTGATGATATTGTATTTGGGTCTACTAACGAATCTCTTAGCAATAAGTTTTCTAAGCTAATGCATGATGAGTTTGAAATGAGCATGATGGGTGAACTCAAGTTCTTTCTCGGACTTCAAATCAAGCAACTAGAAGATGGAACGTTCATCAATCAACAAAAATACATTCATGAAATGATCAAGAAGTTCGGAATGGAGAACTCAAAACCAATGGCGACTCCTATGGCAACAAATGTAAAACTTACTTTGGAAGGAGAAGGAGAACCATTCGATAGTACTAAATATAGGGGAATGATTGGATCCCTTCTATATTTAACGGAAAGTCGGCCCGACATCATGTTTAGTGTGTGCTTGTGTGCAAGATTTCAAGAAAATCCAAAGACATCGCATGTAGAGGCCGTCAAAAGGATCTTTAGATACTTAAAGGGGACAATGCATCTTGAGTTATGGTATCCAAAGTTCACCGGGGTTGATATTATGTGTTTTGCGGATTTCGATCACGGAGGTTCAATGATTGATAGGAAAAGCAAAAGCGGAGTATGCGCGTTCGTGGGACTTTGCTTAACATCATGGTTCTCGAAGAAGCAAACGTCTGTTGCTTTGTCTACCACCGAAGTTGAGTATGTGGCTATGGGAAGAGCATGCCCACAAGTGTTGTGGATGAAGCAAACCTTCCTTGATTACGGTATCATCTCATCCGAAATACCAATATGTTGTGACAACAAAAGTGCTATAGACCTATCTAAAAATCAAATATTACACTCTAGGACTAAACACATAGACATTATGCACCTCTTCCTTCGTGACCACGTCCAAAATGATAATATTGTGATAGACAAGGTAGAATCTACTGAAAACATAGCTGACATATTTACTAAGCCCCTTAAAAGGAGACATTTAACATGCTTAGGAATGGGTTGGGAATGATGGAACACACTCCGTAAATTCTGCAGCAGATCACACACGGTCGAACTACGGTCGACCGTGTTGGCAGTCGTCTGACGTCTGACGATTTTCTTTGTCTTTTGTGTACTCCCTTAAATATCCAAACAACTTTTCCACCAACCACATCTCTCCTTTAAACCCCAACCACTGGATTTCTAGATTTGCTTTTGTCCTATATTCAAGTACTCTCCAAAAAGTGGTCCAAACTCTTTCAATTTTCTTCAAGGTAAGCATCAAAAATTTACTTTCAATTTTACTAAGATTGATTATATTATATTCTTTCCAAAATAATAGGAACACTTGTTTCTTTCATAAATCCCTTAAATATATGAGTAAAGTTGTTGTAAAAAGCATTACCTATCAAATGTGCCATACTAGTGATTTCTTGCATAAAAACTCATATATATGTTTTAAGCTTTTAAAATCTCGCTCATGCACACACATATGTTTGAACAAATCATTACGATACTTGTAAATCTCATGACTAGTATCTATTCTTGACAAACATAAAGCAAAACGATGAAACTTGTCTAAATTTAAAAAAAAACTAATAATAAAAAATTGGCACAATTTAGTTTCAAATTTATGTTTTCAAAATGAGTCTAGACAAGGAACATGTTTAGCATATAGTTTTTCAAAATCATATAAACTTGAATATTTTTCTAAAATTGTGGCTCTTCTTGGAAATGACCAACACGAGAAATCAACGTATTACGAACAATAGGCAACACATGGAGACTAGAACACTTCATGAAGAACGTGTTGTTCATCATATCGAATTTCCCGAACTAACTCAACTTTTCACTCAAAACAATTGCTTATAATTCCTTGAGTTTGATGAAGTCATTTATCCAACGCTAATTAGGGAATTTATGCTCATCTTGATGTTTCGAATCCCGACCAAGTTGCATTTTGACTTTTCAATACATCTTACACTTGGTATTTTGAACAATTCGCAACCGTTATGGTCATTCCTTCCAATGGCGTTCCTTCTATACTCCTTCAACCGATCTAAGATCACTCAATCCCACATTTCTGTTACAACCTATTTTAGATCTCATTACCATTCCTGGAGTACAACGGAACCTCAACCAATGGCTTCGCATTCAAGATGACGAAATTTGCCATGATCTTCAACTTCTTTTAAACGTCATCCGGAACAATGTCTATTGTAGGGAACCTACCGCCACTCACGTTTCAGGAACCGAAGTTGTTGTCATGTGGTCTCTACTTACTCATGAACCCATAAATCTTGCCTTTCTCACTACTCAAAGAATGGGTTACCTTCGAGAACTAGGAACTCGCCCACTTCTATACTCAAACCATCTTAATCGACTTTTCCAATTTTTTGGTACCATCAACTCTTCTCAAATTCCTCAACCCGTGTCCACAATGCCTCTAACCTATTGGGAACCTCATTCGGTGATCATTCTCTCTTCCGAAAATGAAAGCTCAACTATCTCCGATGCGTTTAGCACCAACGGTATTTATCCTTGAACAATCAATGTTGGCTAATGTGATGACCCGTCCAAATCCCTTTGGACGAATACATCATTCATTGATTTTATAGTGAGGTTTTGACATCTATATGATACGTTTTGTAAACATTGCATTCTTTTGAAAAGGCACACCATAAATGAATATATAAATCCAAGGTTTTCGACATCTGATGATTTCTACGTATAGACAATCACCGTATATAATAGTTTTTAACAATACATCCGTTGATAATACAGTCAAATAAGATACATGGTGATGATTTTGTGAATGCAAAGTTTTCTCGAATAAAGCATGTATGACTCCATGCACATAGCTTGTATAAAGTATAAGCAAACAGCGAAGACTTCTAGGAACCTGGGAATAAACATGCTTAAAAGTGTCAACACAAAGGTTGGTGAGTTCATAGTTTTAATGTTGCGCATAATCTGTATATAAAGGTGGATCACAAGATTTTAGTTGTTTCATCCGAAACGTTTATTAAAAGATTCTACGTAACAGAGCACCATGGTAACTAAACTTAATGTTATAATGATAATTACCCTATTCGTTTTAATACACGCAAACCAACGTGTCATAAACTCAAATAACATACGTCCGTTAAAAGGCTAGCTGTAACGACCCGACTTTTTCGACTTGTTTTTGTGCCTTGTATTTTTGCGAAACTGCGTATTTGTGCGTACTGTGCTACTTTATACACTGGAATCTTTATACACATGGCTTACTTTCATTTATGTGTTAAAATGTGCCATTAAGTACGTATGATACTTAACTTGATCACCGGAAGCCTCTATGACCGTTAGTGTCACTTGACGTTACGAACAAATTGCGTACTGCGTACACGTTTAACTTTTGTCATAATCGGAATATTATGACTACGAAATCTTAATTATTATTTTATAATAATAATTACTTGGGTTTTTGGATGCTTAATTACGCGTAGTAATTTACTTATGCTTACTAGTTAGTCTTGTTGGACTTTCTACCCTGTTGGGACTTAGCCCACCCTACACTAGTTAGTGGACTATTTAATTAGCCCAACTAATATTAGCTAGTGACCCATTAATAAGTAAGACAAATGCTCATTTATTAGAGGGAACATGCTAGCATTTATGTCAAGTATTATCCTTAATGTTGCATGAGATCCTAACATAAGCACCAACTCTAGACAACCATTAACCAAAAAGCAAACTTTTGTCCCCTTGTCCCCCCTACAATTCACGGCCACCATACTCCCCACCCTCACCCCATTCACCTATAAATACAAGCCTCATTCCATCCATTTTACACTTGCTTTCATTTGTAATTCACACACACTCACTCTCTAATCCCCTTTCCGAGAGCCGTGGAGTTCCAGATCGATCTAGTACCGGGAGCTGCACCTGTAGCTCGCGCACCTTATCGACTAGCACCTTACAAACTGTAAGAGTTGTAGAGTCAACTGCAGGAATTGCTAGACCGTGGATTTATCCAACCGAGTTCATCGCCTTGAGGCGTACCTGTTTTATTCGTGAAGAAGAAGGACGGATCTTTCCGCATGTGTATCGATTATCGTGGCTGAACAAGTTGACAATTAAGAATCGGTATCCCCTTTCCAGAATTGACGATCTATTCGATCAGCTGCAAGGATCCAGCATTTACTCCAAGATCGATTTGCGATCCGGTTATCACCAATTGAGGGTGAAGGAGAGTGATGTGATGAAGACTGCGTTCAGAACCCGTTATGGTCACTATGAGTTTCTAGTGATGCCATTCGGTTTAACCAACGCACCTGCCGTATTTATGGATCTCATGAATCGTGTATGCAAGCCATATCTGGATAAGTTCGTTATCGTTTTCATAGATGATATCATCATCTATTCCTGAAGTGAAGAAGAATATGAACAACATCTTCGACTAGTGTTGGAACTCCTGAGACAAGAGCAACTTTATGCCAAATTCTCCAAGTGTGAATTTTGGTTGAAGGAAGTCCAATTTCTGGGTCATATTGTGAGTGATCAAGGTATCAAAGTTGATCCCACAAAGATCGAAGCTATCAGCAAGTGGGAAACCCCTACTACTCCGACTCACATCCACCAATTTCTAGGTCTTGCCGGTTACTACCGAAGATTTATTGAAGGTTTCTCTCTAATTTCGCGTCCTTTGACCGCGCTGACTCATAAAGGGAAGAAGTTCGTTTGGGAAAATGAACAAGAATCAGCATTTCAAAACTTGAAGCAGAATTTGACCACCGCACCTATCTTATCTCTTCCTGAAGGCAGTGATGCTTTCATCGTATATTGTAATGCCTCGAAAAATGGTTTTGGTTGCGTATTGATGCAAAGATCGAAGGTTATTGCCTATGCTTCTCGTCAACTAAAGATTCATGAGCAAAACTACACTACTCACAACCTCGAACTTGGAGCTGTTGTCTTTGCGCTCAAATTGTGGAGACACTATCTTTATGGAACTAAAAGTACCATCTTCACCGACCACAAAAGCCTCCAGCACACATTCGATCAGAAACAACTGAACATGAGGCAGCGACGATGGATCGAGACGCTGAACGACTATAATTGTGTACTTCATTACCATCCTGGAAAGGCAAATGTTGTAGCCGATGCCCTAAGCCGGAAGGAGAGGACGGTACCTCTTCGTGTCCGCGCCTTGAACATCACCATTCATTCAAATCTCAATAGCCAGATCCGAGTAGCCCAAGATGAGCCTCTCAAAGAGGAGAATATTTCTCAAGAATACTTGAACATTCTCGTTTCACGATTCTAGGTTAAGGAGACTGGACTCCGATGCTTTGCCGGAAGGATTTGGGTACCTAGTTATGGAGATCTACGGAGCCTTATACTAGATGAAGCCCACAATTCGAGATATTCGATTCATCCAGGAGCCGGTAAAATGTACCACGATCTCAAGGAACAGTATTGGTGGCCTAATCTTAAGAAGGATGTCGCAACTTACATTGGTAAGTGTTTGACTTGCTTGAAAGTTAAGGCCGAACATCAAAGGCCATCTGGATTACTTCAACAATCGGAAATCCCTCAATGGAAGTGGGAAAGGATAACGATGGACTTCATCACAAAGTTACCGAAGACGGTAGGCGGTTATGATACCATCTGGGTTATCGTTGACCGACTTACCAAATCTGCACACTTTTTAGCCATGAAGGAAATGGATACGATGGAGAGACTCACTCAACTATACATCAAAGAGGTTGTATCCCGTCATGGTGTGCCCTTATCAATTATCTCAGATCGCAATACACGTTTTGCTTCTAGATTTTGGCGTTCTTTGCAAGAAGCCTTGGGAACACGTCTCGACATGAGCACCGCGTATCACCCGCAGACCGACGGACAGAGCGAACGAACGATTCAGACTTTGGAGGACATGTTGCGTGCCTGTGTTATTGACTTCAGAAAGGCTTGGGAGAGACATTTGCCGCTAGCTGAATTCTCTTACAACAACAGTTATCATTCGAGTATTAATGCCGCACCTTTTGAAGCATTGTATGGCCGCAAGTGCTGATCTCCTATTTGTTGGGCTGAAGTAGGCGAAAAGCAAATCACCGGACCTGAGGTAGTCCATGAAACAACCGAGAATATTGTCCAAATTCAAGCGAGACTTAAGGCGGCCCGTGATCGCCAAAAGAGTTATGCCGACCTTAACTGTAAAGACTTCAAATTCAATGTGGGTGACCATCTAATGTTAAAGGTCGCACCTTGGAAAGGTGTAATCCGTTTTGGAAAGCACAAAAAGTTAAACCCGCGATATATTGGTCCTTTTGAAATCTTGGAACGTGTTGGACCCGTTGCTTACCGTTTAGATCTTCCGACTCAGTTGAGCGCAGTTCACCCTACTTTTCACGTGTCGAATCTGAAGAAATGTCTTGCTGAACCCGAACTTGTCATCCCATCCCTCTCGATGAGCTTACGATTGATGAAAAACTCCACTTTGTGGAAGAACCTGTCAAAATCATGGACCGTGAAGTTAAGACTTTGAAGCACAATAAGATTCCAATTGTTTGAGTCCGATGGAATGCCAAACGTGGACTCGAGTTTACTTGGGAATGAGAGGATCAAATGATGCAGAAGTATCCTCACCTCTTCCCGACTTCAACACCTGCCTCAGCTTAAATTTCGGGACGAAATTTCCATTAACAGGTGGGTAATGTAACGACCCGACTTTTTCGACTTGTTTTTGTGCCTTGTGTTTTTGCGAAACTGCGTATTTGTGCGTACTGTGCTACTTTATACACTGGAATCTTTATACACATGGATTACTTTCATTTATGTGTTAAAACGTGCCTTTAAGTATGTAGGATACTTAACTTGATCACCGAAAGCCTCTATGACCGTTAGTGTCACTTGACGTTACGAACAAACTGCGTGCTGCGTACACGTTTAACTATTGTCGTAATCGGAATATTATGACTATGAAATCTTAATTATTATTTTATAATAATAATTACTTGGGTTTTTGGATGCTTAATTACGCGTAGTAATTTACTTATGCTTACTAGTTAGTCTTGTTGGACTTTCTACCTTGTGGGGCCTTAGCCCACCCTACACTAGTTAGTGGACTATTTAATTAGCCCAATTAATATTAGCTAGTGACCCATTAATAAGTAAGACAAATGCCCATTTATTAGAGGGAACATGCTAGCATTTATGTCAAGTATTATCCTTAATGTTGCATGGGATCCTAACATACGCACCAACTTTAGACAACCATTAACCAAAAAGCAAACTTTTGTCCCCCTTGTCCCCCCCCCTCCAATTCACGGCCACCATACCCCCTACCCTCACCCCATTCACCTATAAATACAAGCCTCATTCTATCCATTTTACACTTGCTTTCATTTGTAATTCACACACACTCACTCTCTAATCCTCTCTCTAGTATTTCTCTCTCTAAAAAGTGTAAGTATTTTGAATTTCTCTTCTTCTTATCCTTCTCATCATCACGAATTCATCATCATCATCATGGGTCTAGCTTTTTAGCTTTTGATCTTGATTACATCTTGTAGATTCAAAAATGGATTTGAATCCTTCAAGAACATGAAGATTCAAGCTTTCTAGCTTTGAATATTCACCTACTTTGTAGATCTATATATTTTAAATTTAATCTTGTTATTTTGTTATAAAGGTTCAAACTTGTGTTTGTAATCTTCATGTAACTTAAAGATCCAAGCTTTATGCTTCAAGATCTTCAAGAACAACCAAGATGCAAGCTTTCTAGCTTGAATCTTCATATCTTTTGTTGGATCTAAGTTTCCTAACTTATGATCTCATTATTTTGTTATAAAGATCAAAACTTGTATTTATGGTCTTCATGTAACCTAAAGATCTAAGCTTTATGCTTCAAGTTCTTCAAGAACACTAAAGGTTCAAGCTTTCTAGCTTTGTGACCTTATAACTTGTGTGAAAAGGATCCAAGCTCTCTAGCTTAGGGTTCCATCACTTCATTTGACTTAGATTATGTTCATACTTGCTTGATTGAAGTAAAATTTGTAGCGTTAGTTATAAATGTAACTTTTAATTGTGTTAAGACTAAGGATATGATGTGACCTTGGTTCATCATCCATCTAAGACTCTTAAATGAGTTGTGTTCTTACTTGGTCTTAACATATTATGTGTTGATAGTAGAATCTTGGTCAAGGTAATGCTAACCCATCAACGAGTTGTACACTTGAAGCTACAAGCATCAAGGATGAGAACCGTGATGAGCATCAAGCACTAAGAACCCCACCGGAGCACCTTGCTTACTGTTTTCGGGATCTGATTAGACCATCTGGGCTAATGGAAAGTTTATTTTCAGTTACTTCAGTTCGATTAGATGATTTTCCATTTAGACCTCGTCTTAATCCGAGTTACGGTTTAGGATTTATGGCCTTCCGAAAGTCATTACACCCTATTAACGTTGTGCTGAAATTTATGACCTACTCGCACTTAAATCGTCGCCACGGTCAAACGAAGACGAGTTTGGTTCTGGAAATTCTTCAGAAACTAGGGGACTAATATACGAAGCCATATCCACTGATTACGCGTCTTTTCGATTTACATAGAGGTCGTAACAGCTGACCGAAGTCAGCCTATTGTTTCGATCTCTATTCTTGTCAAACTTACTTAGCTTTTATGATGATGAACGATGATGATGATGATTACACTTAAACTTATTTTATGCACTATTAAAACTTATGAGGATAACATACTGACCTAGTAACCTTTGACTTAGGTTGACGACCTTTCGGACCGACTTACTACTCGCATACTTTCATTATCGACTTTACCGCTCTTATCACTGTGAGTTATAGCATCCCTTTTTTACTTTAACTATTTTGGGACTGAGAATACATGTGCTTTTTACGTTTTACATACTAGGCATGAGTACTTAAACTTTATATATGTGTGGGTTATACAACGGCATAAACTTTTCCCTTAGCTCGGTAACGTTTAGTCATTGGTTTTTGAACTGGTGAACGCGGATATTAGATATGGATCCATAGGGTTTGACATCCCCACTCGGGCTAGTCGCGCTAGCATTTAACGGGAGTTTAATACTTCGTAAACATACGCACTTTCCAAGTGTACTTTTAGGGGGTTATAAACGTTAAGTTAGTTACCAAGTGCCCACGGTTAAACATATACTTTTCATACTGTTTTGAAACGATGTTTGAAGCACTGAAATCTCGTGGCCTACCTTACATTACTGTTACAACTTAAACTATAGCTCACCAACATTATTGTTGACGTTTTTAAGCATGTTTTCTCAGGTGCTTAGAGGTTTGTTGCTTCCGCTGTTTAGACTTGCTGTCTTGGTGTTTAAACTTGCTGTTAAGGACCTGCTGTGCTAGAATTCCGCTGCATAATCTTAGAGATGTCTCAATCATGGAACTTTTCTTTTGCATTCGTAGTTTATGTTATTTTCAAATAATGACTTTGTAACGACCTTCGTGTCACGTTATCTTTTGTAAACATTATCTTTTATGAATGCAAAACTGGTTTTCAAATAGCATGTAGTACTTGACCGTGTTAAGATCCTGTTGTTGACGAATCGTAAACGATGGTTTTGTACGGGGCGTCACACTAGCGCTCTAGCTCGGACGGGAATGTCAAGCCCTATGGATCCATATACGATTATTCGCACCCACCAGTGCACATCCTATGCACTGGTAGCTACTAGTTACCAAAGCTAAGGGATTTTCAATTTAACTCAGTGTAGAATTAAGTATGTACTTGTATCCATTGCGTTTAAAATAAATTGCATGTATTCTCAGCCCAAAAATATTTAAAGCATTTAAAACGGGATCTATAAACTCACCTTAGCATCACATAAGGTCATTCACCGAAATGTGACCGAAACTCGGAATGCAAAATAATCGTATATCTCAACCTAGAGAACATATGTTGGTCAATAAATGTCTAACAAGCTAGGTCGGGTCATAGTGTATCACAATCCTAATGCTCGAGACCGACATGCAAAAGTTAACAAAAGTTATCTCAAAAGTCAACCTGACCCAATATGATTTTTAAATCTATACATGTTTATTAACATAATATAAGTCTTGATAATTGAATGAATTTATAGTTTATCAAACTCAAAATATTATTTATTTCAGGAGCTATGTTATATTTGAATTATCAAGGCAATCGAAAATATTTTATTATTTCACATAGTTTTCCAATACTTGTAAAATCAGATTATAGTATTTATAAAGCTTTAAAACATGATAAGATAGTCAACTTTGACAATTGTTCAACAAGACGAGACGTGCCTTATATAGAAATTCATTTACTCGATTAGTAATATTTGAAAATTCAATTTATCAATCTTATAAACAAGTTGTTTAAATATCAGTTGCAGATTCAAAAGCAATTTCAATTAATGTTAATCATAATTCAATTGACCATATCTTTTAATCCGTTCATCGAAATCACGCGATTTCTAAATGAAAAGTTAATAATTTTTTGCTAGTTTTCCAAAAACATGCATATCATATACTTTATATCAGTAGCATATGTATCAAATTCGTGATTCATCATAAACTATCTAATGACAAAATTAAAGCATACAAGCATGCATAAACATATATACTCGAGCACTAGTGAAACGGCTCGTCCATAATACTATAAACGTGGTACGTTATTCATTGGTCCCATAGCGAGGTATTTGACCTCTATATGATGCATTTTAGAAAATATTGCATTCGTTTCATAAAAAGACACACCCTTATTATACATAATGCATGTTTTAAACAAGTGGGCGATTAATTAAGAAATAATCCCCATAATACACCGGTTTCCAAATACTACACACGTGACATAACAGTCGAATATAATACATGACAAAGGTTTCATTGAATGCAACACTTCATTTAAACAAAAGCATGAGACTCCATGCACAGCTTGCTCAGATAATGCAACAGTGGAAGAATTTCTTAAAGACCTGAGAATAAACATGCTCAAACAGTCAACACAAAGGTTGGTGAGATATATAGGTTTAAAGCTAGCATCGATATAAATATAGACCACAAGATTTCATAGTTATAAATATTTCAATAAAGATATTCTATAAGTTGTTGAGCACTTCGGTAACCATACTTAACCATAAATGTAACATATTTCCTTTATTATGAAATCTCCCTACACTGTACCAAGTGTAGTAAAAACGAAGTACTATGCAACCGTTTACGAATTACGATACTAGAGCGACTAGCCCGGTTGGGGTTGTCAAACCCGATAGATCTATCAATAGGATTCGTGCTTACATGTTCTTATAACATGTAAATATTAGTTACCAAGCTATTAGGGAAGATATGCAATGTGGTACAACTCAACGTAGAATATATTTTAAGTAATTGCGTCCATAGCGTAAAACATAAAATGCATGTATTCTCATTTCAAAATATTTTTAGAGTTTAAAAATGGGACTATATACTTACGGTAGTAAAAGTATATTAATAATAAGTTTTCAGCTTATTAAAAATATGGTCGTCGTCCTTGAATTCACGAACCTATAACAATAATAATGATTCAGATAATAATATGACATGTGAATAAAATAAAACAAGTTCATAGAATACTTATATATTAATTTTTAACAATTTTATGTTAGTAGTCCTTTGTTAGTAGTCCAAAATAGTCCGAAATGTCCAACAGTCCAATAATCGGTATATATATAATCTTAGAATTACCCCACGACGTATTATATACGTATTGTCTTTGCATCAACCCAGAGACGTATTGTATACGTATTGTCTTAGAATTTATCAAAACTTATTGTATACTTATTGTCTTAGGATTTATCAAAACGTATTTTATACTTATTGTCATGGAATGTACCATGATTATTATATATATATATATATACAATCTCAGAATTAACCAAGATTATAATATTTTGTTATACTAATGATAACATGTCCAAATATATATAGGAAAAGTTAGTAAGAATATGGTTAATATAGTTTTTACAATATAAATTTCTTCCATACAACGTTTATTTTAGCAGATTTTGTTTTGCTAGCCAAATATTCATTACAACTCCGTTTAAAGTGAATCAAATTGCTATGGTTTCATAATGAACTATAGTATTTAGAACTAAACTGAAAAATTAGTGGTTTATAGTCAGAGTTACAGGTTACAAGTCATATTTGAAAGAGGTAGTCATTTCCGTCGAAAAATGACATCTTGATGACCATTTTGAAAAACAAACTTCAACTTTGAGTTTAACCATGATTTTTGGATATAGTTTCATGTTCATAAGAAATATCATTTTCTCAGAAGAACAACTTTTAAATCAAAGTTTATCATAGTTTTTAATTATCCAACCCAAAACAGCCCCCGGTTTTACTACGACGGCGTATGTCCGGTTTTACGGTGTTCTTTGTGTTTACAGGTTTTAAATCATTAAGTTAGCATATCATATAGATATAGAACATGTGTTTATTTGATTTTAAAAGTTATGTTAGAAGGATTAACTTTGTTTGCGAACAAGTTTAGAATTAACTAAACTATGTTTTAGTGATTACAAGTTTAAATCTTCGAATAAGATAGTTATATATATATATATGAATTGAATGATATTATGAACATCATTACTACCTCAATTATAGTAGGTAAACCTACTGGAGATGATGAGAAAATAACTTGAGCTTCAAAGGATCTTTGATGGCTTGGAAGTTCTTGAAGCAGAATCATGACACGAAAACAAGTTCAAGTAAGATTACTACTTGATTTAAGGTAGTTATGTTTATAGGAATTAAACCAAAGCTTGGATATGATTATTACCTTGATTAAGAATGAAAAGTTACTGAGGTTAGATGGAAGTTCTTGATCTTTGATGAGTTGTTGGATTGGATTAAAAAGATTGGAAGTAATCTTGCAACTTCTTGATTCTAGGTTGTTTTTATGATGACTAAAGCTTGTAATTGAAGCTAAATGATGGGGAAAATACTTGGAGATGATCAAGTATGAAGTTAGGAGTATTTTGAGAGAGAATTGAGAGCATAAGTATGAGAAAATGGAATGAAGAAATGGTGTGTATGCATAAAAATGTTTTTAGTTTATAAAGAAAGAAAAGATTCCTAATTTTGTTTTCTTGCTAAATAATTCATGCTACTTGACAAATGGTTGGTTCCACATGTTCCTTAATCATTTAAGGCTGCTAAGGAGCAGATTTTTATTGGTATATATCAATAGTAAATACATCTAGAAGCTGGGTATAATACGAGTGCAAATACCGAGCGAATACGAGTAAAATTCTTGATGAAAACAAATGGGAATACAATTGTGATTATTTTTGTTAAGTAAGAGTGTTTTGATATATGTATTGAAGTCCTTCAAATGTGTATTAATACATATTAATACACTATATATATATATATACATTTTAACTGGGTCGTTAAATCATCGTAAGTCGTTACATGTAAGTGTTGTTTCGAAACCTTTAAGTTAACGACCTTGTTAAATATAATTAATCCCATTGTTATTATATCTATTGGGATGTTAAATTGTTATATTATCATGATAACATAGTGTGTTAATATATCTTAATACGATATATAAATATTAAGACGTTATTACAACGATAATCGTTACGTATATATATCGTTTCGAAATCCTTAAGTTTGTAGTCTCATTTTATGTATATAGTTCATTGTTAATATACTTAATGAGATACTTAATTATCATTTCATCATGTTAAATATATATATATATATAAGTTCATATATATATTATCATGTTATTTACAAGTTATAACATTCGTGAATCATCGGACAAGTTGGGTGGTCACACGTTTACATAAAATTCGTTTTAATTAATCAAGTCTTAAAAAGCTTGATTGCGTAATATGTTGGAAGAATTTAATCATGTAAATATTAATATTGTTCAATATATAATCATGGAAAAATCCGGGTCATGACAACTAGTCAGGGATACACTATTAATATATAAAAGTTGAGATATGAATGCTCACGTATCAATATTGAGATTCAATATTGCAGGAAAGTATGTAGATGCAACGGAGATGATAAACACTAGTTTGACTCACGAGCAATACCCCCGAACCATATCCATAACTTCCATAGCTATAACCCATAATTTCCTTAGCTCTATCCCGCTCGAAAAACTCGTTTGAAATAACTCGCTCATGACTTCGTCATAGTATTTTATGTATAATACTAATAATAATATTAATCTTAATTATATTAATAATAATAATAATAATAATAATAATAATAATAATAATAATAATAATAATAATAATAATTTAAATAAATATTACGGAGTATAATATAGATAAGAGATATAGAGTGTGAAAAACTGCGCGAGAAATCGATGAATTTATAGACCTGGCCTCACCAACCCTTCCATGCGATCGCATGGTTTCGAAGGGCATTGGCCATGCGATCGCATGGCCCCAGTGTCCAGCTCACAATGATTTTGTCTCTTTGTTCGTCGACATATTATTTTACTGTAGCAAATAGTATCACTGTAGCAAATAGTATTTACTGTAGCAAATAGTGTTTACTGTAGCAAATGATTTTCACTGTAGCAAATAGTGTTTTACTGTAGCAAATAGTTTACTGTAGCAAATAGTTTTTACTGTAACAAATAGTGTCTACTGTAGCAAAATGATTTTTACTGTAGCAAATAGTGGTTTTCGAAAACACTGTTGCTTTTCGGGTACTGTAGCAATTTGAAAATACTGTAGCAAATAGTGTTTTACTGTAACAAATAGTGTTTACTGTAGCAAAATGATTTTTACTGTAGCAAATAGTGGTTTTCGAAAACACTGTTGCTTTTCGGGTACTGTAGCAATTCGAAAATACTGTAGCAAATTAGTGTTTTACTTGTTCATCTTAAACGTTTTAGTTGTCTTATCTAAATATCAATCGAATCAATAATCGAATGTTACTATCGTTTACTAAATAACTTGAAATTATATATATGTATATATCTTTATTTAATATACATAAATCACTTTTTAAATACACATTGCAAGTTATTTATAATTAATTTTAATAATTAATATTTCAACTTATTGTGTGTGTGTGTGTATATATATATATATATATATATATATATATATATATATATATATATATATATATATCTATTTATAAATAGATGTTCGTGAATCGTCGGTCAATAGTCAAAGGTTAACTGAATATATAACATTAGTTCAAAGTTTTTGAGACTTCAACATTACAGACTTTGCTTATCGTGTCGAAATCATATAAAGATTAAGTTTAAATTTGGTCAGAAATTTCCGGGTTGTCACAGTTAAGAATAATCTTAAGGGCGGGTAGACACAACACTTGTCCTAAGAATGAAAATAGTGTTCACTGTAGCAAATATTGTTTACTGTAGCAAAGTCGGTTTACCGTAGCAAATAGTGTTTACTGTAGCAAAATGATTTTCACTGTAGCAAATAGTGTTTTACTGTAGCAAATAGTTTTTACTGTAACAAATAGTGTCTACTATAGCAAAATGATTTTTACTGTAGCAAATAGTGGTTTTCGAAAACACTGTTGCTTTTCGGGTACTGTAGCAATTCAAAAATACTGTAGCAAATAGTGTTTTACTGTAACAAATAGTGTTTACTGTAGCAAAATGATTTTTACTGTAGCAAATAGTGGTTTTCGAAAACACTGTTGCTTTTCGGGTACTGTAGCAATTCGAAAATACTGTAGCAAATTAGTGTTTTACTTGTTCATCTTAAACGTTTTAGTTAACTTATCTAAATATCAATCGAATCAATAATCGAATGCTACTATCGTTTACTAAATAACTTGAAATTATATATATGTATATATCTTTATTTAATATACATAAATCAGTTTTTAAATACACATTGCAAGTTATTTATAATTAATTTTAATAATTAATATTTCAACTTATTGTGTGTGTGTGTATGTATATATATATATATATATATATATATATATATATATATATATATATATATATATATATATATATATATATATATCTATTTACAAATAGATGTTCGTGAATCGTCGGTCAATAGTCAAAGGTTAACTGAATATATAACATTAGTTCAAAGTTTTTGAGACTTCAACATTACAGACATTGCTTATCGTGTCGAAATCATATAAAGATTAAGTTTAAATTTGGTCAGAAATTTCCGGGTCGTCACAGTTAAGAATAATCTTAAGGGCGGGTAGACACAACACTTGTCCTAAGAATGAAACTTGTTATGTATTAGCTATTGTAATGTACTTGATATGCTTATTATGTTTGTTACTCTTTATGCTTAATATTGGTTCGAGGGGGAGCCATTCTATTGATAAACAAGAACAATTGATAAGTATGTACGATTTAAGGGGGAGCATTACTCTAGGGCGCACTTAGTTCAGAGTGGACTAACCTTTTTGCTTCGAAAAAAGGGAGAGAAAGTGTATGGTAAGTGATGTAAACACTTATGTCGACTTACATAGTTAAAACACTTACTCATATGTTTGTCATCATCCGAAAGGGGGAGAATGTTGATTAAGATTCCAATCATAATATTCAAAGGTTAATCACTTTGTTTTGATGATGAAACGTAAGAGATAAGTGGTTAATCATATGCAAGGCGACATAAGTTCATAAGCCTAAACTATCTCTTGCAAAAGACCAATGCGTAAGTAAACATCTTGGTAAAAATGGTACGCGGCTGCACTACAGTCGACCGTGAAACTGACCGTACATGTCCTGTACTAATGAATTCAAGTTTTTCTAAAACTATCAATCTGCGGCTAACCTCACGGACGACCGTAGCTCGACCGCAGTTTTCTTTGTTACCAAAATCATCCACTTCAAGTTAGACCACTTTGAGACATCTATAATTTACAAAACCTTTTTAAACATACTTATACTAGTTGCCCTTTTTGATCTCAAAAGAGTTTTGAACCAAAAAATGTTAATTTTTACTAATCACACTTAATGACATCTTAATGACATTTTAAGCCAAATTTAGATTAAACACACAAGTGTTATGTCTTTTCATCCTAATACATAATGTCATTTAAACATACTAATAATGGTCATTGAAGTCCTAATTAAAGAGTTGCTCTCCCATTAGCTCTATGTACCATTGCATGTATGTAAATGTGATTAGTTCAAGCTAGTCAAAATTATAACAAGGATCATTATGTTCCAACTAGACTCAAACTAGTTCATTTGAGTTACAACAATGTTCCAAAGGGCAATATACTCCCATTAGCAAAATGACAAGTAATTAAGAAAGTTTGATGAAGCTTTTTGGAAGATAATGGATTGTCAAGAGACAAAATTCTGCAATTACCTCTTTAAGTAATCAATGACAGATGGTCAAAGCTTGAAGACTTTCTTCTTTAGTGGACATGTCAACCTCCATACTTATGTCCAAAACAAAAGGGGTAATGAGGATGATTTCAGAAATACTTGGCCTTTAGTTGCAGCTATTCAACAAGGGAAAATGACAATTTTCAAAGGACAAAAACGGTCATAAGAATCAGATGTCAGAGGTACACGGTCTAACCACGGTCAACCGTGCAGCGAGCCGTGTAGCTTCCAGGAAGATTTCTCTTTCCTATAAAAGCCAAGCCTTGAAGTATTTGACATCTTGCACTTATATTTTCACATACTTACTGATATCATTCTTATAATTAAATTGTAATCTTTTTAGAGTGATTCTAGCAAGAGTAATTGTAAGCTTATGTTGTAAGTTTACTTGTAAACTATCTTCTTAAAGGGATCTAGAAGGTAGTTGTGTTTTTCACTAGGATAGTGCATTAGGATTGATAGGTCAGATCATGTTGAGATTGAGAGAAATGATAAGATAGAATGAGATTCGATAAGTAAGAAGGAGATTCTGTATGAGAGAGAATCGGTACAATTTACATTCCACAGCTTCTAGAACTCAGTTACAATACAATGGCTATCTAATTAGGACTACTTAGGTTCCTTATATAGCCCTCTTCTAAGGAACCTTTATTTAAGCATGTTTCACATTAACACTATACAACTTTGGGGTCCTAACAATCTCCCCCTTAGTGTTAATTGTGAAATTTACAATATAATCGTATTGTGAAATCTTAAGAAACTTTGTTCCTCTGAAGTGAACTTTGGATTTGAATCCTTTAAGATTCTCATATCTTCGTATGTTCACTCTTGTTTTGAGACGACTTTTCAATCTTATGAGAATGTATTTGACAATCTCATTATCTTTAGTTGAATAACAGTTGTTGATCAGTCTCCATCGTAAGTACTTGAAAGCATACATCAACGTTCCGTCTGAATATCTTCTGAAGTCTGAAACTCTGATAAAGACCTTTATATAGTAAGAATTGACAAATACAAACCCATATAGACAGTCGCTCACTTCAAGTAAGGACATGTATCTTAGCTCTTCAATCGCTTGATTTGGCGGTTTGATTCCGAGCTTTTTATGTCCAGATTCCAATCCCATCTGAAAATCATGAATGGACATCCATCTCATCGAATCAAGAATAAATCTGTAAACTGCCTTCATTGCGGTAGCATGATAAATTGTTGCAGATTCATTCAAGTTAATAAAGTGGTTGTAAATGAAAATAATGTCATCCATCTTCAATCTATCAAAATCTGCCTTAGAGAATTGATAATCTTCATCATCCATTCTTGTTACCTGAAACAATGGCATCTTCACTCCATCCTTGTTAATCATCAAAATCTTATTTATGCTTTTGATCTCTGAATTTCGCTGAACTTGAAGTTTCTCTTCATTTTCAATTTATATTTGTCATGAACACTCAGATAAGCTTTGAGAAATTTTGGTTTCTTATGATATTTCCATGCACCCAGAACACTCATTGATGCAGAAAGGACGAGATCAGAATCACCATAAATTCTTTATGCTTGTTGTTCAATGAATGGTGAACGAAGAATCATCTTCTCTTCATCCTCACTTAGTTGGAAATCAGCATCACGCTCAAGAACAATCTCTGCAGTTTGAAATGGAACATTCAAATTAGGAGGAGTCGTAGTATCTTCCTTACCATTAGAGAAAATCTCCTTTTTGAAGTGTATTCCAAATTCATCAGTTGGAGATGACAAGTTGACAAATTGATGATCATTGAATTCATTGGCGACACTCGACGACCCCTTCAAAATATCTTCAATATTGTCAAAGTTTTGATTGTCCGCTTGAGTTGACTTGTTCTCTGTTTGATCAGCTGAATTCATAATCATTAACATCCCTGAGTCACCCTCTCTCTGTTCTTCTGATTCATCTAGAAAACTTTCACATTAAATCTCCTCAATTTCATCACTTTCAGATTCGGAGATATTAACTATATCATCTTTTCCCATATGTTGACTAGACGAACCACCAGCTTCATAAGTTGATTGATGAAAAGCACTTGACCGTGAACGTGAACCATGTCTAGTCTCCCCCTCATGAAGATTATCGGGATCGAAATCATCATGTTCAGGCATATAAAGTGTGTCAGGTGATTTACAAGAAGAAAGAGGATACACTACCCTTGCTTGTTCGAGATAAAGCAGCATCGTTTCACGAATTTCGTCAAGATCCGGTCTTCGTGAAAACTCAGCAAGATAGAGCTCCTCAATCGCATCATCAGAGAGATATCTAAAACCATATTTATTCGAAATCCGGGTAGGTGACCCAATTGGTGAAACAACAGTGTAACCATGAGCAGCAGCAGCATCTGTTGAAGGCGATGTCGGTGGAAGTGTGTGAGTTGCCATGAGGGCAGGTAAGGATGATTGTGCGGTATTATTCTTATATGTAGGGCTGTACATACTACTAGTCAGATTCGTGATATCCCCTTCTGATGGAGGTTGGGCAACAACCGGAGTTGTCACCGGCAAAGATCCTTTCAAAGCATCCGCCTCCATGACTTTAGTTTCATGGGACTCTGACAGAGTAGCAGAACTACCCGTCAGTTTAGCTCTCACAGAGATATTGCTATCTCCGACTCTCGAAATCATCGATATACCATGAGGTGGCACATCTCTTTCAGTTAAAGACTTTTTCCCCAGACTCTGAGTTTCAGAATCCGAAAGAGAAGTGGTTTGAACTAGAGGATCAATTTCTCGAACCAAAGGAACAGTCTGCTGGAAGTCTGATAAATATCTCGAAGGATTGTCATGTTGACTCGTTTCCATGGGACGCAGCAGATCTCCCTCATCAAGATAAGCCGGTCCTCCAGACCCTGTTATACGTTGAGGGACAAGAGGATTTCCAGCCGATACGCAGGGTGCCTTTTCAAGATTTTTTGGCTCCCCTTCGGCCGTTCTGGACTTCAATGATTGAGTTTCCTCAATCGATTGAGTCAATGCAGACTTTACTGCAGAGGAAGAATTTACTTCCTTAGATGCCGAAGCACCTTGCTTAGTAGGATTTATTCTTAAGTCCTGTTTAGATTGGATGGGCTTAGTGGTCTTTTTACCATCCTTGCTTTTAAATCTCTTGCCTACCGAAGCTTGCGCTTCATTTATCGTAGGGCTTACTGTTATTATTGGATGTGATACGGAAATGGGTGAAGGTGACCTAATTGGTTCTAGGTCTTGGTTCGTATCACCAACGGTTGTAGTAACTGTTTGGCGGACGATAGGTGTCGAAGTCCTAGATCTGGTTACTCGTTGGGTTGGTGGAGTCTGAATCATCTCATCAGGGATATATCGAGTTCTCTTAGGAGAATGTTCGGGAGATGATTCAGTTGCTGATGTATCGGTTTCACTACTCACTTCGGGTGTTGTGGAAAGGGTTGGTTCAATCCTAGTTGTACTAGGTTCCCTGATCCTCGCGAGTTGAGCTTGATGTGCTGCCCTAGATCATTTAAGGTTCACCCTAGGTGGAGGATTAGCTGGTTCGGGTGGTTGTACTACAAGTTCCTCTACAACCTCAGGGGCTGGAACCGCGGCGGGTTCAACTTGTTCTTATTGTACCGGGTTCGGAAGAGGTATTCCTACAGCCTCAAAGTAAGAACGCATTCGAGCGTCTTGGGGTTCAGCTAGCCTCACTAGCCAATATGGAATCGGCGCAGTGAATTGATTATCAGACACCGTCGGGGTATTCATCTTCAGCTCCCCAAATCGTTTCATCTATAATCCATGTGTACCTGGTACAAATATATTTGCATTTCTGCAAGCATTTATAGCATCATGGATAAAGATACAGAAAAACCTTTCGCAAGGGATGTATGAACCCCTTGGCTTATCAACTTGAGCCTGAACCAAATCCCATAGAAGTTGTGCATAGTCAGGAGCCTATACTCTTATGAAAGAGTAGAACAACTTCAGCATTGGCACGGTCAGGCTGTCGGATCTACTCCTTGTCATCAAGAAGCATCTGTTGATGATTGAGAAGATCACATACCACCTTGAGTGCAGGTATTTCTTCTGAAACTTAGCCGGTGGAACATTATCGGCTCCAACATAACCAAGATTGAAGACTAATGTCATCATCTGCTGAGTAGCAGGGAAAGCAGGAGCATTCTGTACAAGAGGAAATCTGAAGATCCTCCTAAAATCAGCTTTAGTGATACTCCACATCCCTTGAACTCCTCTGAGCTCAAACTCAAATCTAGCTTGTGTACCCTCTGGATCAGTAGCAGTAGGTTGTGTAGCTTCCATAAACCTAATTATTCTGTTCAGTAGCGCCAGATCTGTCACACGTACACTGACTGTTGAGCTTAGAGCAGGCCACAGTGTGTGCCTCTCTAGAATTGCAGTCCAGTAATTGCAGTAAATGTTGGTTTCAGAATTGATAAAATGATTGTTCGCCATTTAGCTGTAAAAAAAATAAGAAATAGAAAACTACAAGATATTTAACATAAAGCATATATCTCTAATCTTATTTTCCTTTGAAATCCTTTGTATTTTTCAAATTTTATGATTTTTATGATTTTTCAAAGATATAAAAATCCTTTATTCCAAATATGAACAAATAATTGACAATCATGACATCCATATGATATTTAGCATAGCACAAATCCATCATGCAAAGTCAATTATATAACACAAAGAATCAGAACAACACTTAGTCAATTTTAAAGCACAATACAAGCAGATTCGGTAGTTATGAAAACTTAAGATTCTGTAACCAAATAAGCTTGAGTTTTCAAATCAAGAAGATCTAGAATAAACATGTTAAGTGTTTGAAGATAAAAATCAAAAATCTTTGAGGTACCAAAAGTCAGACTCGGTATCAAGAAAATAACAGATTCGGTATCTTCAAAATTAACATAAAGTCACTCAATCATGCATATTCTATCACATAACATGTAAGATCACAACCATAATCAATTAACCACTCAATGAAAATCAGAATCACATGTTAATCGTATGAACAGACTCGGTACTGTAGATAGAACACATTCGGTAGATACAGAATCCATCAAATAATCAATTAAACATGTAATCAGACTCGCTCAATTGATAGATCAATCAATTTAAACTCAGACTAGACAAGAATTCATGTTAATTATCCAAATCAATTGAGTTTAATCAGAGATTAATAGAAGACGACTCAGACTCGGTATAATCAACAAAATTTTTAAAATTAAAAGTCATAATCCAGTTATTTTGATCTCTTCTGGTTGATAAACACTTAATGATCTCAGATCTACATGTATCTTAAGCATGGATTAAAATGAATATTTACCAAAGATTTGAAGAAACAGAAGAACGGACTCGGTAGATTAGACAGATTCGGTATGTTCAGATTCGGTAGATAATTAAGAACAGTAAGAGAGTAATTTTGACTTTGACTCTCCTTTTATAGATACCGAAGATAAAATACCGAATGGGCTTTACCGAATGGGCCTATTATACCGAATACAGTCCACTTTGCAAAACTTTATCAATTTAACTTCAAATTCTTGACAAATTGACTTTTCCTCTCAATATTCATTTCAATCTTTTTATGAAAAATATCTCTGAGACAATTATTGAAAACTTTGAACTTACCGAATCTGTACTGTTAGTTGTCAGATTCGGTATAATGCTAAAATAAGCATTTATTCAGAAAATTTCAAATATTTTTGGATTTTATCTTTTTCCAATTTTTATAAATTTTCCAAAACAAGATTTATACTTTAAAAGAACTTTGAATTGTGAACAAAGTACAAATCTTCAGTGATACCAATTGTTAAAACGGGTTGCATACTGAAATGTATACAAGCCTTAGTGAATTATTTCAGATAAAAAACAAAGAATTTATGAATTCACTTTTGAAAAACAATTTTCTGTTTAATTTTCTCCCTTTTTCTCCCCCTCAAAATGTGATATACAAGTGAGTAAATCAGCATTTTGATAAAATTCCCAAGAAAATGAATGAACTCCCCCTTGAAACAGGATATCAATGAGTTACCTCCCCCTTATGTAACCATTGAACAAGTATATCTAGGAAGTTAACATTAAACCTAAAGGCTCCCTCTTAAAAGACTATATCTAAAGCATATGAAATTAGTTGCTCCCCCTAGAAAGTATCTACTCCCCCTAAACACAAGATCCCAAGAATAAGTCCCAACAGATCTAAGGAATATCAAGCACTATACTCTACCATGCCAATCTCTTTAATCAAGAACTTTAGCCTAAGTTCATCTAAGGGCTTAGTGAACATGTCAGCTAATTGCACTTTGGTAGGCACAAAGTATAGCGCTACATCCCCTTTCTCTACATGGTCCTTAATAAAATGATAACGAATATCAATGTGTTTAGTCTTAGAATGCTGAACCGAGTTGCTAGTTATTGCAATAGCACTCTGTGAATCACAGTAAATCGGGGTCTTAGAAATCTGAAAGCCATAGTCCAAAAGTTGAATTTGCATCCACAAAACTTGTAAACAACAGTGAGCTGCAGCATTGTACTCAGACTCAGCTGTTGATAAAGATACACAGTTCTGCTTTTTGGATGACCAACCAACTAGCCTATTCCCCAACATCTGAATTGATCCAGATGTGCTCTTTCTATCAACATGGCAACCGCCATGATCCGCATCGGTATAAGCAGTGAGATTGAAATCGGATCCATGAGGATACCAGATCCCAAGGTTAGGTGTACCTTTAAGGTACTGAAAAATCCTAACAACCGCTTTGGAATGAGATTTGTAACGACCCTGGAATTTCCAACATTATTTTATTAATAATTATTATTATTAATACGCGTGGTTAAACGAATGTACGTTATTACATTTACATGTTGCCATGATTGCCCGAACTTGACTTTAATTGCCCGAAACGTCTTTGTGACACCCGGAACTTGCACGAATAATATTTTTAGATATTATTTACATTCATGATTAAATTTATTAATCATTTTAATTAACTAAGGCTATTAGTTAGTTACTTGGGCTTTAATTGGTTTAACTTGTGATTTATTTGAACTTGGGCTTTGTTAGTGTAATGGACTCATGTTATTGGACTTCCAAGCCCACCCTACATTATTAATGGACCTTTAGCCCATGTCTTGAAAGTGTAAGTAGTACTTAGAACATATAACTAGTTGTTTTGATCAATAAGAATCTAGTTTGCTCATTATCCCCATGTAATCACCTCTTTTATCCAACTTTAGAACCTTTAGCACACTAGTAACCATGAAACTCTTTCCCTCACCTTGGGAGACTGCTGGCCGTCACTTTTCATGGGGGATGGGGAGTCAAAATTTCTTTTTTACTTACTACTCTAACTTGTATTCACTTCACAATTCAAACACACATTCATCTCTCATTTTCTCTCAACCATTCTCTCTCACTTTTCTTTACTTCCTTGTAAGTTTTATGAACTAATCCTCTTCCTTTTCTCTTGAATAAAACCGAATTCAAGAACACATTCATCATCATCTTTTGTTCATTATTTGTTGTTTGATACTTACTAATTGTTGTTTACTTACTTACTTGTTATTCTTTATTAAGTTACAAGAATCAAACTTCTTAGTTTAATTCTTCTTTTATCTTGAATCTTCAAGAACATACAAGACATAAACTCTCTAGTTTATGATCTCCACTAAATACTTGTTCAAAGTTTATAAAGTTCATGGTTGAAAGACATACTTGAAGTTCATGAAGTAAATTTTAAAGTTTACTTTCTAAAGATCAAACTTTGGTTTGAATCTTTAAAGTATGAACAACCATGAACAAATTACATGCTTACTTAGTTACTTCTTCATTTTATGCACTTTAATTTCATGTAGTTAGTGTATATGGTCAAGTACTACAAGTTAGTCTTGATCTCATATCTCTTGAACAAATTAAGTTAACTTTGAAAGTTCAAGAACACACAAATAAGTTTTCTTTAAATATAACTTTGGATCTAGACTTTTGAGTCTTGGATCTTCAAGATCAAACTAAGAACTATGTTCTACTACTTATGATCTTGATTAGTTAGTTTACTTTCAAGTTTGTAACTTGTTATTAGCTTTAAAGTCCATGTATGTGTTAGATCTAAGACTTTGATGCAACTTTGGTTCATCAAACTTCATACAACTCTTAAGTGAGTTGTGCTTCATGTCTTAGACTTGCACATGGGTTATGATGGTCAAGACTTGGTTAAGATGATGTAGATACATCAATGAGTTGTACACTTGAAGCTATATGCATCAAGGATGAGAACCATGATGAACATCAAGCACCAAGACCACCGGAACCCTTTTAAACTCACTGTTCTGTCCAAAAGCTACTGGTCTGGTGATTCTGTAATAGACCAGTAGACCTGGGCTGTTCTAAACTTGATTTTTAGATAGATCTTTTCGATTAGATAACTTTTCATATAGGACTCGTCTTAATCCGAGTTACGGTTTAGGATTTATGACCCTCCGATCGTTACTATGTCCTTTAACGTTGTGCAGAAATTTCTGACCTACTCGCACTTAGACCGTCGCCACGGTCAAACCAAGACGATTTTGCTTCTGTAAATTTTACCACACTTAAGGGACTCATAGACGGAGCCATGGCCACTGGTCTCACCTTAATTCAGTAAGGTTAGAGGCCGTGGTGACTGATCGAAGTCAGCCTTTGTTTTAAACTACTTTCATAAACGAAACCTACTTTATGCCTTTTGTTTAATGATGATTGATGATGACCCTTAAGACCTTAATTACATAATTTTAAACCTATTAATACGATTTACTGACTTAGTACTATTTGACTTAGGTTGAGGACTTCAGACCGTTTACTTGCACACCCTTCCCGACTACTACTTTACCGCTACATATCATTGTGAGTTATAGCATTCCCTTTTTACTTTAACTTATTTTGGGAACTGAGAATACATGCGGATTTTATGTTTTACATACTAGGCACGAGTACTTAAACTTATATATGTGTGGGTTATATAACGGCAGAAACATTCCCTTTAGCTCGGTAACGTTTAATCATTGGTTTTTGAACCGTGAACGCGAATCTTAGATATGGATCCATAGGGTTTGACATCCCCACTCGGGCTAGTCGCGCTAGCATTTAACGAGTGTTTAATACTTCGTAAACATACGCACTTGCCAAGTGTACTTTCAGGGGGTATAAACGTTAAGTTAGTTACCAAGTGCCCACGGTTAACATATACTTTATCATACTGATTTGAAACGCTCTTTGTAGCACTGAAATCTCGTGGCCTACCATACATACTGTTATACTTAAACTATAGCTCACCAACCTTTGTGTTGACCTTTTTAAGCATGTATTTCTCAGGTGCTTGAGGTTGCTTCCACTGTCTTACTTGTTGTGCTGTAGACACCCGCTGCTTAGAGTTGTCCACGCATGAACTACTTTACTTTGCATTCAAACATTAGTACTTTTGAATTATGACTTGTAACGACCATTTGGGGTCACGTACACTTAATTATTGCTTCTACTTAGTGAAGCATACTTTTGGAATGTAAAACTTTCGATGTTGGTTTGACATCACTTTTAATTATGAATGCAAACTCTTTTTGAAAACGCATATAGTACTTAACCTTGTAATGATCCTGTTGTTGATGGTCCGTACATGATGATTTAGTATGGGGCGTCACATTTGGTATCAGAGCATTGGTTGTAGGGAATTAGGTTGCATTAGTGAGTCTAAGACCGACCCGAGTAGGATTCACTAATAGGACTAATCTACAACTTGCTAGTTTACTTGTTTCCGCTGAATTTACTGCATGCTACTGCTTACTTTTTCTGCTATATGCCGTATGCTACTACATGATTTCACTACTGCATGCTATTACTTGCTTTTGATTGCATGCTACTTTCATACGAATTGCTGTTATTGCCATGCTAGTTACTGTTATACATGATTTAAACTGTTGGCCTAATACGTGCTTGCTTATGACTTACTGACATGGAAAATTTATTTTTCCTTGTTTAGATGTCGGATGTTCCACCTGCTGGCATTTCGGGCATTACAGACTCAGACCCCGTCGCCCTACCTACTGCTACACCTGCTGCTGCTACTGCCGATACACCGGCCCCGACACCCACTAGTGATCCCGGCGCTTCTACTTCCGGAGCTGGTACTAGTACACCTGCCCCAGTGTCTGCTCCCGGACCCTCGAGGTCACAGCCCCGCATTGGTGGTATTGAGATCCCCGCGGAGTTCGGGGAAGGGCCGTTTCGTAACCACATGCGCACGCCTTGTCGACGCACTCCCGACGGACGTTTAGTCGTGATTCCGCCAGGCAGACACAGACAGATGTTGGCCGCCTTCGGACGCTTCGTATTACTAGCTCAGCCACCAGTGTCACCACCACACGATTCGGATGACTCATCATCCGTCGATTCTTCATCATCAGAAGACTCCAGCGATGATGAGGATCCTGCTGATAGACCTATTCAGGCACCCTCTGTAGTGACCCGAACTTTTCCATGTTTATATATATTAATTGAGATTGATATTTACATGATTAAATGTTTCCAACATGTTAAGCAATCAAACTTGTTAAGACTTGATTAATTGAAATATGTTTCATATAGACAATTAACCACCCAAGTTGACCGGCGATTCACGAACGTTAAAACTTGTAAAAACGACATGACGATATATATATGGATATACATATGGTTAACATGAGATTATGATAAGTAAGTATCTCCATAAGTATATTAACAATGAGTTATATACATATAAACAAGACTACTAACTTAAGGATTTCGAAACGAGACATATATGTAACGATTATCGTTGTAACGACATTTAAATGTATATATATCATATTAAGATATATTAATATATCATAATATCATGATAATATAATAATTTAACATCTCATTAGATATAATAAATAATGGGTTAACAACATTAATTGAGATCGTTAACTTAAAGGTTTCAAAACAACACTTACATGTAACGACTAACGATGACTTAACGAATCAGTTAAAATGTATATACATGTAGTGTATTTAGATGTATTAAAATACTTTTGGAAGACTTCAAGACATATTTCAAAACACTCATACTTAACGAAAATGGTTACAGTTACTTTCCCATTCTTTTCTTTCATCAAGAATTCTAGTCGTATTTTTACTCGTATTATACACAGCTTCAAAACGTACTTACTATGGGTATATACCAATAGGAACTAGCATGGGATTCCACTCTTGATTATGTCATGTATGACTAATCAATTTTAACTTCTACCATGAGCTAGTCAACTAACTAGAACTCCTTTTAACCCCACTCACCACTCACCAATTACCACTCATCATTCACTCCATTTCACTTCCAATTCTCTTTCTAATTCTCTCTCAACACACCCACACTATTATGAATGTATTTTTCCAGTATTTAATCATCATCTTCATCAAAAATCACTTCAAGAATCAAGCTATAATCATCATAGGAAGAACACTTCAAGAACACTTCAAAAATCCCTTCAAGTTTACTAATTTACTTCCAAGCTTTCTAATCCATTCCAAGTAATCATCTAAGATCAAGAAACCTTTGTTATATACAGTAGGTTATCTTTCTTATTCAAGGTAATATTCATATTCAAACTTTGATTCAATTTCTATAACTATAAACTATCTTAATTCGAGTAAAAATCTTACTTGAACTTGTTTTTGTGTCATGATCCTACTTCAAGAACTTTCAAGCCATCCAAGATCCTTTGAAGCTAGATCATTTCTTGTCACTTCCAGTAGGTTTACCTACTAAACTTGAGGTAGTAATGATGTTCATAACATCATTCGATTCATATATATAAAACCATCTTATTCGAAGGTTTAAACTCGTAATCACTAGAACATAGTTTAGTTAATTCTAAACTTGTTCGCAAACAAAAGTTAATCCTTCTAACTTGACTTTTAAAATTAACTAAACACATGTTCTATATCTATATGATATGCTAACTTAATGATTTAAAACCTGGAAACACGAAAAACACCGTAAAACCGGATTTACGCCGTCGTAGTAACACTGCGGGCTGTTTTGGGTTAGTTAATTAAAAACTATGATAAACTTTGATTTAAAAGTTGTTATTCTGAGAAAATGATTTTTATTATGAACATGAAACTATATCCAAAAATTATGGTTAAACTCAAAGTGGAAGTATGTTTTCTAAAATGGTCATCTAGACGTCGTTCTTTCGACTGAAATGACTACCTTTACAAAAATGACTTGTAACTTATTCTTCCGACTATAAACCTATACTTTTTCTGTTTAGATTCATAAAATAGAGTTCAATATGAAACCATAGCAATTTGATTCACTCAAAACGGATTTAAAATGAAGAAGTTATGGGTAAAACAAGATTGGATAATTTTTCTCATTTTAGCTACGTGAAAATTGGTAACAAATCTATTCCAACCATAACTTAATCAACTTGTATTGTATATTATGTAATCTTGAGATACCATAGACACGTATACAATGTTTCGACCTATCATGTCGACACATCTATATATATTTCGGAACAACCATAGACACTCTATATGTGAATGTTGGAGTTAGCTATACAGGGTTGAGGTTGATTCCAAAATATATATAGTTTGAGTTGTGATCAATACTGAGATACGTATACACTAGGTCGTGGATTGATTCAAGATAATATTTATCGATTTATTTCTGTACATCTAACTGTGGACAACTAGTTGTAGGTTACTAACGAGGACAGCTGACTTAATAAACTTAAAACATCAAAATATATTAAAAGTGTTGTAAATATATTTTGAACATACTTTAATATATATGTATATATTGTTATAGGTTCGTGAATCAACAGTGGCCAAGTCTTACTTCTCGACGAAGTAAAAATCTGTGAAAGTGAGTTATAGTCCCACTTTTAAAATCTAATATTTTTGGGATGAGAATACATGCAGGTTTTATAAATGATTTACAAAATAGACACAAGTACGTGAAACTACATTCTATGGTTGAATTAACGAAATCGAATATGCCCCTTTTTATTAAGTCTGGTAATCTAAGGATTAGGGAACAGACACCCTAATTGACGCGAATCCTAAAGATAGATCTATTGGGCCTAACAAACCCCATCCAAAGTACCGGATGCTTTAGTACTTCGAAATTTATATCATATCCGAAGGGTGTCCCGGAATGATGGGGATATTCTTATATATGCATCTTGTTAATGTCGGTTACCAGGTGTTCACCATATGAATGATTTTTATCTCTATGTATGGGATGTGTATTGAAATATGAAATCTTGTGGTCTATTATTATGATTTGATATATATAGGTTAAATCTATAACTCACCAACATTTTTATTGACGTTTTAAGCATGTTTATTCTCAGGTGATTATTAAGAGCTTCCGCTGTCGCATACTTAAATAAGGACGAGATTTGGAGTCCATGCTTGTATGATATTGTGTAAAAACTGCATTCAAGAAACTTATTTTGTTGTAACATATTTGTATTGTAAACCATTATGTAATGGTCGTGTGTAAACAGGATATTTTAGATTATCATTATTTGATAATCTACGTAAAGCTTTTTAAACCTTTATTTATGAAATAAAGGTTATGGTTTGTTTTAAAAATGAATGCAGTCTTTGAAAAACGTCTCATATAGAGGTCAAAACCTCGCAACGAAATCAATTAATATGGAACGTTTTTAATCAATAAGAACGGGACATTTCAGTTGGTATCCGAGCGTTGGTCTTAGAGAACCAGAATTTTGCATTAGTGTGTCTTATCGAGTTTGTTAGGATGCATTAGTGAGTCTGGACTTCGACCGTGTTTACTTGAAAAATGATTGCTTAACAAATTTTGTTGGAAACTATATATTTTTAACATGTGAATATTATGTGATATATTAATCTCTTAACGTGTTTGATATTATGTGATAGATGTCTACCTCTAGAACAAGTCCCATTGACTCACCTAATAATAATGAAGAGTCAAATGTAAATTGGAATGATTCGTGGACTGATTCACAAGTTCCCGAAGAGGAACCGGAAGAAGAGTCGGAACCGGAAGAAGAATCAGAACCGGATGAAGAAATAGAACCGGTGGGGGAAATAATAAAACGGTTAAGTAAAAGAAAATCCTCAACCAACCGACCAAGGTTAATTATGGTCAATGGTGTTTCCGCCAAGGAAGCAAAATATTCGGAGGATTACCAATTCTCCGATGAATCGGATTCCGACGAGAATTCCGATGATGTTATAGAAATTACCCCAACTGAATTTAAAAAGGCAAAAGAAAATAATAAGGAAAAGGGCATAAAAATAGAGAAATCTAATTCCAACCCCGATGAACTTTATATGTATCGTCAACCCCCGAAGTCCTTAAGTTGTAACAATGACCCGGGAACCTCTAAACCACCAGGTTTTTCTAAACCAATGTGGAAAATTACGGCTCGTATTAGGGGAACATCATATATCCCTAGAAACTTGGCAAAACGAACCAAAACCGAAGAAGAAGAAACAAGCGAGTCGGAATAAGATAGTTGTATTCGTGTGGTGTAATATATGTAATATAGTTTGCTTATGCTTTATGATATATGTAAAAATTGCTTGTATTAATAAGTATTTTTTTTTATGAATCTAACTCTTGTCTATTTCACAGTATAAAAACACAAAATGGATAGACAACCCAATATTTTAAGAGACCTACCCGGAGACATGATTGATGAAATCTTGTCTAGAGTCGGTCAGAATTCTTCGGCACAACTATTTAAGGCGAGATCAGTTTGTAAGACATTCGAAGAACGTTCCAAGAATGCCTTGGTTTATAAAAGGCTTTCGTTCGAAAGATGGGGGATATCACATTGGGAAATCCATAAGTTACGATGTGTTTACTTTGACGCATATATTGCGGGGAACCCAAATGCTATTTTACGCAATGGGTTAAGAAATTATTTTGACTCAATATATCTGAATATTGGACTTCGTGATTTAGAAAAAGCGGCTAACATGCAACATAAAGAAGCATGTTATGCTTACGGATTAGTAATGTTCGCTTCTCACCAAAGTGAGAACAAGAACATCGGGCTACAACTATTAAACAAAACGTTCCCACAAGTGACAGAGTCGGTAATTGGGGTAAGAAATGAGGTTTTTAGATTGTTACGGGACTGTTGGACATTACGTAACCCTCGTCCCTTTGACGACGTTACAACACGCTGTCTTATCAACGGCCATAACGGTTATGTTCCACAAGACCAAGGATGGGAAGTAGTCCTAGGAAAACCAGAATGCATGACTTGTTTCTGGACGTATGAATTACGTGTCTTTATTGCCTTTGCTGAACGACTTGTGTACTAGCTAGAATTATCTTCACAACTATCTTGTATCAAAGTTATTGTGTGCTATATTTCATGCTTTATGTAAAATAAGCGGTATTGTAAGTTTGTAAAATATTGTATAAAAGTTTGAACGCGAAATATTATTATAATCAGTTTTTCATATAGAATTGTAGTAGTTGAATTGTATATTAGCTACTAAGTATGAACTTAACGGGTAGGTACTACCCGAATTTAAACTTATAAAACGCTAGTATGAAGAAAAAGCTTTTATAAATGAGTTCATATTATGCTACGAAATACTATTAACTACTCTTAATATTCTGTATGATTAACTTGTTCCATTTGACTATTTTGAAGGAAATGGCACCGACTACTCGACACACCGTGAATATGAATGAAGAGGAATTCCGTACTTTTCTAGCTTCAAACATAGCCGCAGTACAGGCTGCGCTACATACCAACAATAACCTTGGATCTAGCTGTACAGGAAATCGTGTAGGATGCACCTACAAAGAATTCACTGCCTGCAAACCTTTGGAATTTGATGGAACCAAAGGACCGATCGGATTGAAACGGTGGACCGAGAAGGTCGAATCGGTGTTTGCCATAAGTAAGTGTACTGAAGAGGACAAAGTGAAGTACGCTACGCATACCTTCACAGGTTCTGCGTTAACATGGTGAAATACCTATCTAGAGCAAGTGGGACAAGACGATGCGTACGCACTACCGTGGTCAGCATTCAAGCACTTGATGAACGAGAAGTACCGTCCCAGAACCGAGGTCAATAAGCTCAAGACAGAACTTAGAGGGTTACGAACCCAAGGATTTGATATTACCACGTACGAAAGACGATTCACAGAATTGTGCCTATTGTGTCCGGGAGCATTCGAAGATGAGGAAGAGAAGATCGACGCGTTTGTGAAAGGATTACCGGAAAGAATCCAAGAAGATATAAGTTCACACGAGCCCGCCTCCATACAACAGGCATGTAGAATGGCTCACAAACTAGTGAACCAGATTGAAGAAAGATTTAAAGAACAGACTGCTGAAGAGACCAATGTGAAGCAAGTCAAAAGAAAGTGGGAGGAAAACGGTGATAAGAATCACCAATACAACAACAACAGTAATTACAACAATAATCGCAACAATTATCCCAGCAATCGCAACATCAATCGCAACTACAAAAAACGGCCCAACAACAACAACAACAACAACAACAACAACAGCAACTACAACAATCATCCCAACAACAATAATAACCGCAACAACAATAACAATCGGAAGCAGCTATACCAAAGGTGTGAAAAGTATCACTCGGGGTTCTGCACCAAATTTTGCAACAAGTGTAAAAGAAATGGTCATAGCGCAGCGAAGTGTGAGGTCTACGGACCAGGAGTTAATAGAACGAAAGGAACAAATGGTGTCGGAACGAGTAATGGCAGAGCAAGTAGTGTCGGAGCAAGTTATGCCAATGTAGTTTGTTATAAATGTGGAAATTCGGGCCACATTATTAGAAATTGCCCGAACCAGGAGAACACGAATGGACAAGGCCGCGGAAGAGTTTTCAATATTAATGCGGCAGAGGTACAGGAAGACCCGGAGCTTGTTACGGGTACGTTTCTTATTGACAATAAATCTGCTTACGTTTTATTTGATTCGGGTGCGGATAGAAGCTATATGAGTAGAGATTTTTGTGCTAAATTAAGTTGTCCATTGACGCCTTTGGATAGTAAATTTTTACTCGAATTAGCAAATGGTAAATTAATTTCAGCAGATAATATATGTCGGAATCGAGAAATTAAACTGGTTAGCGAAACATTTAAGATTGATTTGATACCAGTAGAGTTAGGGAGTTTTGATGTGATAATCGGTATGGACTGGTTGAAAGAAGTGAAAGCGGAGATCGTTTGTTACAAAAATGCAATTCGCATTATACGAGAAAAAGGAAAACCCTTAATGGTGTACGGAGAAAAGGGCAACACGAAGCTACATCTTATTAGTAATTTGAAGGCACAAAAACTAATAAGAAAAGGTTGCTATGCTGTTCTAGCACACGTCGAGAAAGTACAAACTGAAGAAAAGAGCATCAATGATGTTCCCATTGCAAAAGAATTTCCCGATGTATTTCCGAAAGAATTACCGGGATTACCCCCACATCGATCCGTTAAATTTCAAATAGATCTTGTACCAGGAGCTGCACCAATAGCTCGTGCTCCTTACAGACTCGCACCCAGCGAGATGAAAGAACTGCAAAGCCAATTACAAGAACTTTTAGAGCGTGTTTTCATTCGACCAAGCACATCACCGTGGGGAGCTCCTGTTTTGTTTGTCAAGAAGAAAGATGGTACATTCAGGTTGTGTATCGACTACCGAGAGTTGAACAAACTTACCATCAAGAACCGCTACCCACTACCGAGAATCAACGACTTATTTGATCAACTACAAGGCTCGTCTGTTTATTCAAAGATTGACTTACGTTCCGGGTATCATCAAATGCGGGTGAAAGAAGATGATATTCCAAAGACTGCTTTCAGAACACGTTACGGTCATTACGAGTTTATGGTCATGCCGTTTGGTTTAACTAATGCACCAGCTGTGTTCATGGACCTTATGAACCGAGTGTGTGGACCATACCTTGACAAGTTTGTCATTGTTTTCATTGATGACATACTTATTTACTCAAAGAATGACCAAGAACACGGTGAACATTTGAGAAAGGTGTTAGAAGTATTGAGGAAGGAAGAATTGTACGCTAAGTTTTCAAAGTGTGCATTTTGGTTGGAAGAAGTTCAATTCCTCGGTCACATAGTGAACAAAGAAGGTATTAAGGTGGATCCGGCAAAGATAGAAACTGTTGAAAAGTGGAAAACCCCGAAAACTCCGAAACACATACGCCAATTTTTAGGACTAGCTGGTTACTACAGAAGGTTCATCCAAGACTTTTCCAGAATAGCAAAACCCTTGACTACATTAACGCATAAAGGGAAGAAATTTGAATGGAATGATGAACAAGAGAAAGCGTTTCAGTTATTGAAGAAAAAGCTAACTACGGCACCTATATTGTCATTGCCTGAAGGGAATGATGATTTTGTGATTTATTGTGACGCATCAAAGCAAGGTCTCGGTTGTGTATTAATGCAACGAACGAAGGTGATTGCTTATGCGTCTAGACAATTGAAGATTCACGAACAAAATTATACGACGCATGATTTGGAATTAGGCGCGGTTGTTTTTGCATTAAAGACTTGGAGGCACTACTTATATGGGGTCAAAAGTATTATATATACCGACCACAAAAGTCTTCAACACATATTTAATCAGAAACAACTGAATATGAGGCAGCGTAGGTGGATTGAATTATTGAATGATTACGACTTTGAGATTCGTTACCACCCGGGGAAGGCAAATGTGGTAGCCGATGCCTTGAGCAGGAAGGACAGAGAAACCATTCGAGTAAAATCTATGAATATAATGATTCATAATAACCTTACTACTCAAATAAAGGAGGCGCAACAAGGAGTTTTAAAAGAGGGAAATTTAAAGGATGAAATACCCAAAGGATCGGAGAAGCATCTTAATATTCGGGAAGACGGAACCCGGTATAGGGCTGAAAGGATTTGGGTACCAAAATTTGGAGATATGAGAGAAATGGTACTTAGAGAAGCTCATAAAACCAGATACTCAATACATCCTGGAACGGGGAAGATGTACAAGGATCTCAAGAAACATTTTTGGTGGCCGGGTATGAAAGCCGATGTTGCTAAATACGTAGGAGAATGTTTGACGTGTTCTAAGGTCAAAGCTGAGCATCAGAAACCATCAGGTCTACTTCAATAGTTGATCGTCTCACCAAATCAGCACACTTCCTGCCAATAAGAGAAGATGACAAGATGGAGAAGTTAGCACGACTGTATTTGAAGGAAGTCGTCTCCAGACATGGAATACCAATCTCTATTATCTCTGATAGGGATGGCAGATTTATTTCAAGATTCTGGCAGACATTACAGCAAGCATTAGGAACTTGTCTAGACATGAGTACTGCCTATCATCCACAAACTGATGAGCAGAGCGAAAGGACGATACAAATGCTTGAAGACATGCTACGAGCATGTGTTATTGATTTCGGAAACAGTTGGGATCGACATCTACCGTTAGCAAAATTTTCCTACAACAACAGCTACCATTCAAGCATTGAGATGGCGCTGTTTAAAGCACTTTATGGTAGAAAGTGCAGGTCTCCGATTTGTTGGAGTGAAGTGGGGGATAGACAGATTACGGGTCCGGAGATTATACAATAAACTACCGAGAAGATCATCCAAATTCAACAACGGTTGAAAACCGCCCAAAGTCGACAAAAGAGCTACGCTGACATTAAAAGAAAAGATATAGAATTTGAAATTGGAGAGATGCTCATGCTTAAAGTTGCACCTTGGAAAGGCGTTGTTCGATTTGGTAAACGAGGGAAATTAAATCCAAGGTATATTGGACCATTCAAGATTATTGATCGTGTCGGACCAGTAGCTTACCGACTTGAGTTACCTCAACAACTCGCAGCTGTACATAACACTTTCCACGTCTCAAATTTGAAGAAATGTTTTGCTAAAGAAGATCTCACTATTCCGTTAGATGAAATCCAAATCAACGAAAAACTCCAATTCATCGAAGAACTCGTCAAAAATAATGGATCGTGAGGTTAAAAGACTTAAGCAAAACAAGATACCAATTGTTAAGGTTCGATGGAATGCTCGTAGAGGACCCGAGTTCACCTGGGAGCGTGAATATTAGATGAAGAAGAAATACCCGCATCTATTTCCAGAAGATTCGTCAACACCTTCAACAGCTTAAAATTTCGGGACGAAATTTATTTAACGGGTAGGTACTGTAGTGACCCGAACTTTTCCATGTTTATATATATTAATTGAAATTGATATTTACATGATTAAATGTTTCCAACATGTTAAGCAATCAAACTTGTTAAGACTTGATTAATTGAAATATGTTTCATATAGACAATTAACCACCCAAGTTGACCGGCGAAACGTTAAAACTTGTAAAAACGACATGACGATATATATATGGATATACATATGGTTAACATGAGATTATGATAAGTAAGTATCTCCATAAGTATATTAACAATGAGTTATATACATATAAACAAGACTACTAACTTAAGGATTTCGAAACGAGACATATATGTAACGATTATCGTTGTAACGACATTTAAATGTATATATATCATATTAAGATATATTAATATATCATAATATCATGATAATATAATAATTTAACATCTCATTAGATATAATAAACAATGGGTTAACAACATTAATTGAGATCGTTAACTTAAAGGTTTCAAAACAACACTTACATGTAACGACTAACGATGACTTAACGAATCAGTTAAAATGTATATACATGTAGTGTATTTAGATGTATTAAAATACTTTTGGAAGACTTCAAGACATATATCAAAACACTCATACTTAACGAAAATGGTTACAGTTACTTTCCCATTCTTTTCTTTCATCAAGAATTCTAGTCGTATTTTTACCCGTATTATACACAGCTTCAAAACGTACTTACTATGGGTATATACCAATAGGAACTAGCATGGGATTCCACTCTTGATTATGTCATGTATTACTAATCAATTTTAACTTCTACCATGAGCTAGTCAACTAACTAGAACTCCTTTTAACCCCACTCACCACTCACCAATTACCACTCATCATTCACTCCATTTCACTTCCAATTCTCTTTCTAATTCTCTCTCAACACACCCACACTATTATGAACGTATTTTTCCAGTAGTTAATCATCATCTTCATCAAAAATCACTTCAAGAATCAAGCTATAATCATCATAGGAAGAACACTTCAAGAACACTTCAAAAATCCCTTCAAGTTTACTAATTTACTTCCAAGCTTTCTAATCCATTCCAAGTAATCATCTAAGATCAAGAAACCTTTGTTATATACAGTAGGTTATCTTTCTTATTCAAGGTAATATTCATATTCAAACTTTGATTCAATTTCTATAACTATAAACTATCTTAATTCGAGTAAAAATCTTACTTGAACTTGTTTTTGTGTCATGATCCTACTTCAAGAACTTTCAAGCCATCCAAGATCCTTTGAAGCTAGATCATTTCTTGTCAGTTCCAGTAGGTTTACCTACTAAACTTGAGGTAGTAATGATGTTCATAACATCATTCGATTCATATATATAAAACCATCTTATTCGAAGGTTTAAACTTGTAATCACTAGAACATAGTTTAGTTAATTCTAAACTTGTTCGCAAACAAAAGTTAATCCTTCTAACTTGACTTTTAAAATTAACTAAACACATGTTCTATATCTATATGATATGCTAACTTAATGATTTAAAACCTGAAAACACGAAAAACACCGTAAAACCGGATTTACGCCGTCGTAGTAACACCGCGGGCTGTTTTGGGTTAGTTAATTAAAAACTATGATAAACTTTGATTTAAAAGTTGTTATTCTGAGAAAATTATTTTTATTATGAACATGAAACTATATCCAAAAATTATTGTTAAACTCAAAGTGGAAGTATGTTTTCTAAAATGGTCATCTAGACGTCGTTCTTTCGACTGAAATGACTACCTTTACAAAAACGACTTGTAACTTATTCTTCCGACTATAAACCTATACTTTTTCTGTTTAGATTCATAAAATAGAGTTCAATATGAAACCATAGCAATTTGATTCACTCAAAACGGATTTAAAATGAAGAAGTAATGTATAAAACAAGATTGAATAATTTTTCTCATTTTAGCTACGTGAAAATTGGTAACAAATCTATTCCAACCATAACTTAATCAACTTGTATTGTATATTATATAATCTTGAGATACCATAGACACGTATACAATGTTTCGACCTATCATGTCGACACATCTATATATATTTCGGAACAACCATAGACACTCTATATGTGAATGTTGGAGTTAGCTATACAGGGTTGAGGTTGATTCCAAAATATATATAGTTTGAGTTGTGATCAATACTGAGATACGTATACACTGGGTCGTGGATTGATTCAAGATAATATTTTTCGATTTATTTCTGTACATCTAACTGTGGACAACTAGTTGTAGGTTACTAACGAGGACAGCTGACTTAATAAACTTAAAACATCAAAATATATTAAAAGTGTTGTAAATATATTTTGAACATACTTTAATATATATGTATATATTGTTATGGGTTCGTGAATCAACAGTGGCCAAGTCTTACTTCTCGACGAAGTAAAAATCTGTGAAAGTGAGTTATAGTCCTACTTTTAAAATCTAATATTTTTGGGATGAGAATACATGCAGGTTTTATAAATGATTTACAAAATAGACACAAGTACGTGAAACTACATTCTATGGTTGAATTATCGAAATCGAATATGCCCCTTTTTATTAAGTCTGGTAATCTAAGGATTAGGGAATAGACACCCTAATTGACGCGAATCCTAAAGATAGATCTATTGGGCCTAACAAATCCCATCCAAAGTACCGGATGCTTTAGTACTTCGAAATTTATATCATATCCGAAGGGTGTCCCGGAATGATGGGGATATTCTTATATATGCATCTTGTTAATGTCGGTTACCAGGTGTTCACCATATGAATGATTTTTATCTCTATGTATGGGATGTGTATTGAAATATGAAATCTTGTGGTCTATTATTATGATTTGATATATATAGGTTAAACCTATAACTCACCAACATTTTTGTTGACGTTTTAAGCATGTTTATTCTCAGGTGATTATTAAGAGCTTCCGCTGTCGCATACTTAAATAAGGACGAGATTTGGAGTCCATGCTTGTATGATATTGTGTAAAAACTGCATTCAAGAAACTTATTTTGTTGTAACATATTTGTATTGTAAACCATTATGTAATGGTCGTGTGTAAACAGGATATTTTAGATTATCATTATTTGATAATCTACATAAAGCTTTTTAAACCTTTATTTATGAAATAAAGGTTATGGTTTGTTTTAAAAATGAATGCAGTCTTTGAAAAACGTCTCATATAGAGGTCAAAACCTCGCAACGAAATCAATTAATATGGAACGTTTTTAATCAATAAGAACGGGACATTTCACCCTCCACCCCGCCGAGGAAGCGGTACCGTTTCGACGGCACCGTCATTCCAGGGGTGAATGGAGGTCGTGCTTTTACTGACGCTTTTGGCCATCGTCGTAGGGTTACTGCTCGTAAACGAGTTGTGCCATACCCTGCCGACCCACAGATACATAAGGTTCCCCGTTACGTATTGACTATTCCTGGAACCGTACCACCTAGATTTAGATACGGACCACTTACATCTAGGGACGTACCATCTACATCCGGAGCCGGACCATCTACATCAGGACCACCGGCACCACCGGCACCACCCGCCCCACCTGCACCGCCTGCCCCACCAGCTCCCTCTAACGAGGAACTGATGAGGGAGATTGAGACTCTCCGAGCTCAAGTCACTGAGCTCGAGGAGCAGTTGGCTCGAGGAGCAGTTCACCCGCCTTCACCGTAGGACCTTGTATTTAGATTTCATGATGTAATCTAGATATAGTTTCATGTATTTCATATGTATTGTACGAACTTATTCAGATGTATGAAACTTATTATTATTAATGAATGGAACTTTGCGTTATTTAATTCTTGCACGATGTTCTATTTACATTGTTGTACGATGATTCTGTGGTATTTGTACCTAGATGCATTATTTAATAACATGTGATGTTTTGATTCCATGTTGGTCACTATATACTGTATTATTACTACTTGCATGCTGGATTTTGACTTGGGTCAAAAATTTTGTTATGAATACCATGGCTAACGGAAGATCCACACCTACCGCCGCCCAGATTGAGGACATGATCAACGAACGGGTCGCTGCAGCCCTAGCAGAAAGAAATCTCGAAGCTCCACCGCCACCACCACCGGTTATTCCACCCGTTCGAAATGGGTGTACATACAAGGAATTCCAGAGCTGCAAACCGCATAACTTAAGCGGCACCGAGGGACCAGTTGGTCTCACCAGATGGTTCGAGAAACTTGAATCAGTATTCCGAGTTAGCAACTGTTCGGAGGACAATAAGACCAAGTTTGCATCTTGCACGCTATCTGACGGCGCTCTAACGTGGTGGAACACGTTAGCACAGGCAAAAGGGATTGATGAGGCGTATGCTACGCCTTGGGAAGAGTTTAAGTGTGCTATGATTGAGGAATACTGTCCAAGGACCGAAATACAAAAGATGGAGATTGAATTCATGAAGTTGAAGGCAGTAGGGAACGACCTTAACAGTTACAATCGTAGGTTTTTGGAGTTAGCACTGATGTGTCCGACCATGGTCACCCCCGAATTCAAGCGCATGGAGAAATACTTCTTGGGACTCCCTAAGTCCATCAAAGGAAATGTCACCTCATCCAAACCACCGAATGTTCCCGAAGCAATGCGCATGGCGCATACTCTCATGAATCATATTCTTATTGATGAGCCGGAGAAGGCTAAGTTTGAAGCTGGTAGTAGTGAAAAGAGGAAATGGGACAACAACCACAACAACCACAACAACAACAACAACAACAACAACAACAACAGGGGGAGAAACTACGATCAGACCCCCGCCAAGAGGCACAACAACGGTGGAAACCCTAATCCCAACAACAACACCAACACCAACCCGAACTACAAAGGAACCTTACCTCAATGCAAGCGATGTTACAAGCACCACACTGGGTATTGCAATGTTGTCTGTGAGAAGTGCCAACGGGCTGGGCATATCGGAAAGGACTGCAAGGTCACCACTTTGAATGGGAAACCGAACACCAATGGACCGAAGAAGTGCTACGAATGTGGGCAGACGGGCCATTTCAGAAACGCGTGCCCAAACAAGCAAAAAGACGGAGGACCACCCTGAGGTAGAGCCTTCAATGTTAATGCAAGGGATGCACGCGATAACCCCGACTTGGTGACAGGTATATTCAAAATCAACAATCTTTTAGCTTCTGTCTTGTTTGATACTGGTGCGGATAGAAGTTATGTATGTAGACATTTTTGCAATAAGATTAATTGGTCATTAGTCCAGTTAAAAGAGAGTATGCTTGTCGAGGTCGCCAATGGTAAACTTGAAAAGGTTGACCATATTAGTCGTGGAGCTGTTATCAACATAGCTGGTGCAGATTTTGAAATTGATTTGATACCTATCAAACTGGGAAGCTTTGACGTGATCATTGCTATGGATTGGTTGAGCAAGATAAAGGCCGATATTATCTGTGGAGATAAAGCACTTCGCATACCACAAGGAGATGGCGAACCACTGGTTATCTATGGAGAGAGATGTACCTCGAAGTTGAACCTCATTAGTTGCGTGAAAGTGCAAAAGATTATGAAGAAGGGACGTTTTGCTGTCCTAGCACATGTGAAAGCGGTAGAAACTGAGGTGAAGAGCGTGAACGACGTTCGAATTGTGAACGAATTTTCCGATGTCTTCCCAGAGGAATTGCCTGGATTGCCGCCGCAGAGAGCAGTAGAGTTTCAGATTGATTTAGTGCCAGGAGCTGCACCTGTAGCTCGCGCACCTTATAGACTCGTACCTTCCGAGATGCAAGAATTACAGAGTCAACTACAAGAACTACTTGATCGTGGATTTATCCAACCAAGTTTCTCGCCTTGGGGCGCACCTGTGTTGTTTGTGAAGAAGAAGGATGGATCCTTCCGTATGTGTATTGACTACCGTGAACTCAACAAATTGACTATCAAGAATCGGTATCCTTTTCCATGAATTGATGATATTTTTGATCAACTACAAGGATCGAGCGTTTATTCAAAGATCGATTTGCGATCCGGATATCACCAGCTGAGGGTGAAGGAAAGTGACGTGATGAAAACTGCATTCAGGACCCGTTATGGTCATTATGAGTTTCTCGTGATGCCATTCGGTTTGACAAATGCACCTGCCGTGTTCATGGACCTCATGAATCGTGTCTGCAAGCCTTACTTGGACAAGTTTGTTATCGTCTTCATAGATGATATCCTCATCTACTCTAAGAGCGAAGAAGAACATGAGCAACACCTCCGATTAGTGCTTGAACTCTTAAGACAAGAGCAACTTTACGCCAAATTCTCCAAGTGCGAATTTTGGTTGAAGGAAGTACAGTTTCTGGGTCATGTTGTGAGCGACCAGGGTATCAAAGTTGATCCCACCAAGATTGAAGCCATCAGCAAGTGGGAGACCCCCACTACTCCAACGCATATTCGCCAATTCCTAGGTCTCGCCAGTTATTACCGAAGATTCATCGAAGGATTTTCTCTGATTGCGCGTCCTTTGACTGCACTGACTCACAAGGGCAAGAAGTTCATTTGGGAACCCGCACACGAATCAGCATTCCAAACCTTGAAGAAGAAGTTAACCTCCGCACCTATCATATCACTTCCCGAGGGCAGTGACGACTTTGTTGTTTATTGTGATGCATCGGAGAGTGGTTTTGGTTGTGTACTGATGCAACGATCAAAGGTTATTGCCTATGCTTCTCGACAATTGAAGATTCACGAGCGGAACTACACTACACATGATCTTGAACTTGGAGCCGTTGTCTTTGCGCTCAAATTGTGGAGACATTATTTGTATGGAACTAAGAGCACTATTTTCACCGATCACAAGAGTATCCAGCACATCTTTGACCAGAAGCAAATGAATATGAGACAGCGTCGATGGATCGAGATGCTCAACGAATACGATTGTGAACTCCGTTATCACCCTGGCAAGGCCAATGTTGTAGCTGACGCTTTAAGCCGAAAGGAGAGGACGGCACCTCTTCGTGTTAGGGCTCTGAACATCACCATTCATTCGAACCTCAACAACCAGATCAGAGTAGCCCAAGTTGAGGCTCTCAAGGAGGAGAACATATCTCACGAACATTTAAACATACTTGTCTCTCGATTCGAGGTTAGGGAGTCTGGACTCCGATGTTATGCCGGAAGAATTTGGGTACCTTATTATGGAGATCTACGAAACCTGATACTTGATGAAGCACACAAATCGAGATATTCGATTCACCCCAGTGCGGGCAAGATGTACCACGACCTTAAAGAACAGTATTGGTGGCCGAATCTTAAGAAGGACGTTGCAACTTATGTTGGGAAGTGTTTGACTTGTTCGAAAGTTAAGGCTGAACATCAGAGACCTTCTGGGTTACTTCAACAGCCGAAAATCCCACAATGGAAGTGGGAAAGGATCACAATGGATTTCATTACTAAGCTGCCGAAGACGGTGGGCGAATACGATACCATTTGGGTTATTGTTGACCGCCTCACCAAATCTGCACACTTCATAGCGATGAAGGAAACTGATACAATGGAAAGACTTGCTCAGTTATACATCAAAGAGGTTGTATCTCGTCATGGTGTACCTTTATCGATCATCTCAGATCGCGATCCCCGTTTTGCTTCTAGATTTTGGCGTTCTTTGCAAGAAGCCATGGGAACTCGTCTCGACATGAGCACTGCTTATCATCCCCAGACTGACGGGCAAAGTGAACGAACGATCCAAACATTGGAGGACATGTTGCGTGCATGTGTCATTGATTTTGGAAAGGCCTGGGAAAGACATTTGCCACTCGCCGAATTCTCGTACAACAACAGTTATCACTCTAGCATTAATGATGCACCTTTCGAAGCATTGTATGGCCGTAAGTGCCGATCTCCTATTTGTTGGGCCGAAGTAGGCGAAAAGCAAATCACCGGACCCGAGGTAGTCCACGAAACCACGGAGAAGATTGCTCAGATTCAAGCTAGACTTAAGACTGCCCGCGATCGTCAGAAGAGTTATGCCGATCTTAAACGTAAAGACTTTGAATTCAACGTTGGTGATCGTGTAATGTTAAAGGTTGCACCTTGGAAAGGTGTGATTCAAGTTGGAAAACGTGGAAAGTTAAACCCACGATACATTGGTCCTTTTGAAATCTTGGAACGTGTTGGACCCGTTGCATACCGTTTGGATCTACCAGCACAATTGAGCTCAGTTCATCCTACCTTCCATGTGTCAAACTTGAAGAAGTGTCTTGCTACACCCGAACTTATCATACCACTTGAGGAACTTACGATTGACGACAAACTTCACTTTGTGGAAGAACATGTTGAGATTATGGATCGTGAGATCAAAACTTTGAAACGCAACAAGATTCCGATCGTCCGAGTACGATGGAATGCCAAATGAGGACCCGAGTTTACTTGGGAGCGAGAGGATCAAATGATGCATCAAGGATGAGAACCATGATGAACATCAAGCACCAAGACCACCGGAACCCTTTTAAACTCACTGTTCTGTCCAAAAGCTACTGGTCTGGTGATTCTGTAATAGACCAGTAGACCTGGGCTGTTCTAACCTTGATTTTTAGATAGATCTTTTCGAGTAGATAACTTTTCATATAGGACTCGTCTTAATCCGAGTTACGGTTTAGGATTTATGGCCCTCCGATCGTTACTATGTCCTTTAACGTTGTGCAGAAATTTCTGACCTACTCGCACTTAGACCGTCGCCATGGTCAAAACAAGACGAGTTTGCCTCTGTAAATTTTACCACACTTAAGGGACTCATAGACGGAGCCATGTGGTCTCACCTTAATTCAGTAAGGGTAGAGGCCGTGGTGACTGATCGAAGTCAGCCTTTGTTTTAAACTACTTTCATAAACGAAACCTACTTTACGCCTTTTGTTTAATGATGATTGATGATGACCCTTAAGACCTTAATTACATAATTTGAAACCTATTAAGACGATTTACTGACTTAGTACTATTTGACTTAGGTTGAGGACTTCAGACCGTTTACTTGCACACCCTTCCCGACTACTACTTTACCGCTACATATCATTGTGAGTTATAGCATTCCCTTTTTACTTTAACTTATTTTGGGAACTGAGAATACATGCGGATTTTATGTTTTACATACTAGGCACGAGTACTTAAACTTATATATGTGTGGGTTATATAACGGCAGAAACATTCCCTTTAGCTCGGTAACGTTTAATCATTGGTTTTTGAACCGTGAACGCGAATCTTAGATATGGATCCATAGGGTTTGACATCCCCACTCGGGCTAGTCGCGCTAGCATTTAACGAGTGTTTAATACTTCGTAAACATACGCACTTGCCAAGTGTACTTTCAGGGGGTATAAACGTTAAGTTAGTTACCAAGTGCCCACGGTTAACATATACTTTATCATACTGATTTGAAACGCTCTTTGTAGCACTGAAATCTCGTGGCCTACTATACATACTGTTATACTTAAACTATAGCTCACCAACCTTTGTGTTGACCTTTTTAAGCATGTATTTCTCAGGTGCTTGAGGTTGCTTCCGCTGTCTTACTTGTTGTGCTGTAGACACCCGCTGCTTAGAGTTGTCCACGCATGAACTACTTTACTTTGCATTTAAACATTAGTACTTTTGAATTATGACTTGTAATGACCATTTGGGGTCACGTACACTTAATTATTGCTTCTACTTAGTGAAGCATACTTTTGGAATGTAAAACTTTCGATGTTGGTTTGACATCACTTTTAATTATGAATGCAAACTCTTTTTGAAAACGCATATAGTACTTAACCTTGTAATGATCCTGTTGTTGATGGTCCGTACATGATGATTTAGTACGGGGCGTCACGAGATTTCTTAGGGTTTGACTGAAATCGGGCACAGACAGTTACAGCAAGTGTAATGTCTGGTCGACTTGCAGTCAGATACATTAAAGAACCAACCATGCTTCGATAAAGCGTAATGTCAAAGGGTTCTCCATTAGTATCAGCATCCAGTAAAGTCCTCATTGGGTACAAGTTACAAAACGCAAGTGGTTCAGCATCCAGTAAAGCGTAATGTACAAGATACAATCCAAGTGGTTCAATTTAATGATGAGAAACGTCTAAAAATTACAAGAGTACAAGTTACAAAACGCAAAGTGCACGATATAAAATAGTACGCAAGGACGTTCGAAAATTCAGAACCAGGAAACGAGTCAACTCTCAACGCGCGATGCAACGGTGCTAAAATTACAAGTCAACTATGCACATAAATAAAATATAATATATAAATAATTCTTAAAAATTATATATATATTATATTATTATTTAATAATGTCGACAAGCAAAGATCCAAAATGATGTGAGCTGGAAAATCAAACTCCGCGACTCGCGGAGTTTGAAGGCTTAAAATGTCGAGACTCGCGGAGCTGTAAAATTCAGAAATGGCCTATAAAAGCTCGAGCATTCTGTCGATATTTTAACACAATAATAATAATACTCTGTAAGATATAATAAATAAATATATATATAATATATATATATATATATATATATATATATATATATATATATATATATATATATATATATATATATAGTATAGGGTAGTTTTATATTAGATTAGTTTGGGTTATGTAAAGGTTATTTTACGGGTTTTTGAAGTCGAAATTCTGTCCGTGTAACACTACGCGATAAATACTCAATGTAAGTTATGTTCTCCTTTTTAAATTAATATCTCGTACTTAAGTTATTATTATGCTTATTTGAGCCAAAGTAATCATGATGTTGGACTAAATATTAAAGACGGTGTAATTGGGCTTTGTACTATAATTGGGGTTTGGACAAAAGAACGACACTTGTGGAAATTAGACTATGGGCTATTAATGAGCTTTATATTTGTTTAACTAAATGATAGTTTTTTAATTTTAATATAAAGATTTACAATTAGACGTACCTAGAAATAACCACATACACTCGATCGGATACGATGGGCGGGATATTTATATGTACGAATAATCGTTCATTTAACCGGACACAGGAATGGATTAATAGTCTATGGAATTATTAAAACAGGGGTGAAATTATGTACAAGGACACTTGGCATAATTGATAACAAAATATTAAAACCTTGGGTTACACGCAGTCGATATCCTGGTGTAATTATTAAACAAAGTATTAAGACCTTGTTACAGTTTAAGTCCCCAATTAGTTGGAATATTTGACTTCGGGTATAAGGATAATTTGACGAGGACACTCTCACTTTATATTTATGACTGATGGACTGTTATGGACAAAAACCAGACGGGCATATTAAATAATCCAGGACAAAGGACAATTAATCCATGGCCATAAAACCAAAATTAACGCGTCAAACTTCATGATTACGGAAGTTTAAATAAGCATAATACTTTTATTTCATATTTCATCGTACTTTTATTTTCTGTCATTTCATTTAATGCACTTTTAATTATCGTAACTTTAAATATTGTTATTTATTTTACGCACTTTAATTATTGTCATTTATCTTTACGCTTTATTTAAAATCGACAAACCGGTCATTAAACGGTAAAAACCCCCTTTTATAATAATAATACTACTTATATATATTTTTGTATTTTTACAAATATAGTTTTTAAATATATAGCGTTAAGCTTGTTTAAAAGATTCCCTGTGGAACGAACCGGACTTACTAAAAACTACACTACTCTACGATTAGGTACACTGCCTATAGTGTTGTAGCAAGGTTTAGGTATATCCCACTCTATAAATAAATAATTAAAACTTGTGTAATATTTCGTCGTATTTCGTATTTAAATTAATACTATTTCATACACACCTCGCATAACATCAACATCCTTAGATGTTGTTGTTCCCTTCCCCTTCTTAGTAATCCCTCCAATACATTCAAGCACATTGGTTGCAACATTAGACGATTGCTTAAGTGTGTTAGCCTGTTTCAGTTGAATTATCTTTTGTTTTAAGCTTTTAATCTCAAGGCATAATTCTTCAGCAGAAACTATCACTTCACCCTCCTTAAAAGCAATATAAAATTTAAAAAAAAACGTTTTTCAACCTCCGCGACTCGCGGAGATTTTCTGGAACTGGACATCGCGACTCGCGGAGCCGCCCTGTCAAGCCATAAAGAAACCCTAAAAAGCATTAATTACGGGGTATTATTATTATTTAACCCTAATTACTTTATTATTATTATTATTTAGTTTAAGTTTTTAAATTAATTAGTTATAATTAATTATATTTAGTTTTAATATATAAAAAATTAATACTTTTATAAAATATAAAAATAAAAATATAAAAATAATATTTTTTATAAAAATAAGTAATTTTATCACTTTTTATAATTTGTATCCTTTTATTTAGTGTAATCGTAATATTTTGTATATTTTTCGTTCGCAATTAGTTTTAAAATTAGTTTTTCCGTAGTTATTTTATATGTATAGATTCTTAGGCTTTGCCGTAAAATTCCTTAAGTGCTTTTTCTTTAGATTAAGATTTAGGCGCTTTGGAATTTTGCGACGCCGTTTTTCGCTTTAGTTTTAAATAGATTTTAGTGCCTTTAAGTAATTGCCGTTTTCTGAATAAAATTGCATTTACCTTTAGACCTTTAGGCGCAACTTTTTAGATATAATTTTTAGACTTTTTAGTTTCGACGTTTTTCTTTCTTATTTTTATTTTTCGACATTTTTCGACGCGTATTCTTTTTCTTTCTTATTTCTCGACGATCTAGTTTTTAGGACTTAGAATTTTCTCTATTTCTTCTCTATAATTTCTTTAAAATTTCAACGAAAAATTATTTTAAGCGGTTAAATTGATAGACATCCAAATTTTCTGCTTCGTAGTAATAGTTGGATTTGTTAGTGGCTGAGTTGTGAGCTTCCGATTTAAAGGGTTCTGGCTCCCTGCTGCATCTATTGGCTATTCGAAACGTGGGCAAAAGCAGAAAAGTCTATTAATTTGATAACTTATATAATTTTTTTTATTTTATTTTATAACTAATATGATAATTAGTAAATGCACCACATTGTAGCTAAAATTTGGTAATAAACACATTATGAAAAATCTCGAAAATATCTTAGAAACTCTTTATGACATCCGAAATCAATTTCATCAATACTCTCAAACAGGTGTTGACGACAATTCATTCTGTCAATCTTGGATCACGAATGACGAAATAATAACTGGTTGTGAAATATGTGGAGATTATCACTCAACATGGGAATGTTATTATTATGTTCCTATGGAAAATTATGCACCCATGGAACCTAAATGGAACGATTATGAGGAATACAATTCTAATTGGGATTATTCAAAAGAATATTTCCAAACTCAACAACCAGAAGACGAGGAACATTATGTGTCTGAAAATCTTTTAGACAATATGAAAATCAAACTCGAAGAACTCGATGCTCAAAATGAACAAATGAGAGAGTTTGTAAATCGGCAAGCTGAAACCCTATCAGATTATACACCTGTTGATCTGAGGAGTATTGTGCAAGAAAATTTTATATCATCGAATTTTGATGAATTCAAGAGCTCCGAAATCACCATCTATACCGATGATACTTTTTATTCAGTTTTACCAATTTCACAACATATTGACACATTAGCCTCTACCGACAAAATCATCGATCCATCAATGAATGAAGAAGAAGTAAGGGTGACAAATTGGTACTCTTGGGAAAACGATAACGTTGAAAATTTTACCCCCGAGACCAAAATGGTGAGACCAATAAGTACCATTAATGAAGAAGAATTTGCTTTGATCCCGAAATTCACCATTCCACAACCTTCCAACCCAATATTCTCAATAGACGAGTCATCCACCGGAAATGAACTACGAGCTGTAATAGATAATGACACCTCAAATTTCACCCAATTGGGTAATAGAGATGAAACCTTTGATCCCGAGAATGAACGGAAGGAAATGTTAGGAATTGTTCGCCCTATAATATGTATGTCGATGTATATCGATCCATTTGACCAAGAACCAGAAAAGAGACTTATCCATTTACTAAAAGCTACACTTAAAAAAGAATTAAGTAGTGACGATCGGGAGAGTCTAAACTTTAAACCCATTGATATATTATACACTACCCGAAATGTAAATAAGTGGCTCACTATTTTAATTCGTGGAACTTATTCTACCGACTTCACATGTCGTCAGCTAAGTGTGGGGAAGTCTAACCCCACTTAACGTTAAATTAGGGGTTCGGGTTAGTGCATAACTCGTTAATAAAAATGCATGATGAGTTAGGGTAAAAGACGTATTTTCAAATATTAGATAACAGTTCAGAAAAGCAACCGCTTTTGAAGAAAAACGTGTGTGATAAAACAAGAAGGAATGAACGATGAGGCGCACCATCTATCATTCGACGAGCTTTGTAATTACAAATTGGGTATTTTTAATCACTTTTCTACACTTATCACCCTCATGAATTTATAATTATAGTCTGATTTCATGCAAATGAGGGCATTGCATGATCTCAAGTGTGGGGAAAGGTTATAAATTCTCTCGGGTTTGCACTTAGTTTATTTGTCAAATTTTGTGAAAATTTTAAAAAATTTCAAATAAATGAATTCAAAATCATGTTTATACATATTTATGAATGATGAAAATTAGGTGTTAATACCAAAATTATCGTTACCTCGAAAACGACATAAATTGAGAAACACCCTAAAACGATTGAATTCATTTAAAATGGAATAAAGGAGAATAAAAAGGCAAAGAAAGAAACTAAGTGTGGGGAGAATGTACCAAGTTATTCAATTAAAAACTATCTATCACATGTTTCTGTAAAGTTATTGCAGGTACTTTTGTTTTGGACGATTTTAATCAGTTTTACCCGATTTACTGTAATATATTTGAAAGAAAAGATGGATCTACATGATGAATCAATTCCATCATTAAAAGGAAGTAAAGTCTTCCGAAAAAGACACGCGCTTCTTGATTTAGGTCAAGAAGTTGTCGTCCAGACCAGCTGTAGGTTGACGAAAAATCTAGAAAAGTCATCTCTAAAATCAGCAGGAAATCCATGGACCTCAGCATCAAACAGGGTCGCCAAGTGGTCAGACTTATCCTAACCATGAGAGAATCTGTCTCGTAAAATGGGGAGGGCGCCGTGCAAATTAGCTTGATAAGACTAATGAATCAGACCCCCAGAAAGGATAATCTCCTTAAAGATCAAAAATCAGCTTTTAAGCCTGATATTACTCAATCCTTGAGATTGACCTTAAAGATTGAGAATTACAAACTCATGGAATTCGATGATATCTAAACTAGAGCTTGAACGAGAAAATATTTTGATCAAAATTACAAACCAATTTGTTTTTTAAAAATCTATTTTCAATGCGTTCATTACCATTGAACGTAAAATTCTAGGAATTCACCTGGAATTCATTATGTCACCTGAACCAAATCGGGTGTCAACCGTAAGAACGGTGGTTGCATAGCATGGTCGAAGACAGGACCTTGTGCTAGACCGAAAAATTATAAGGGTGAGCTTTACTATTGCTCCTACAAAGGATAGTAATTGCGTCCGACACGTTATAGACCATAATTAAAAGCATGTCAGGGGACATTGCCTTAACAGTTGCTTGTTCAACGCTTTCCTTTACAACCGGCCGGTAGTTTACCGAAAGATAATATACGGAGCAGGTATACTGGATGTGTTGCTTTCCTAATACAAGGTTAGCAAGTGGGTGACACAAAACCATAAGTTTTGAGCCAAAATTTTCAAATCTGAAACCCACAAAACCCACAAAAACATTTTGCAAACACCGGTGAAGGGTTATTCCGGAAAACTTATCTAGGGTAAAAGCTAGAATAAATTTTCAAAAGATCAAATGTTTTCATAAAAATCCAATTTCCTTAAGGATCTAAATTTTCATAGTCATGTGGGACTGTAAACCACATCGTTACTACCATTATTCATACCGCCATATCAAAATCACTGATGTACAAAGTGTGAAGAATAAAGAAGTGATTCGTGTGATGTATTATATTATTTCAAGTTATGTATTGCTTGAGGACAAGCAACATTCAAGTGTGGGAATATTTGATAGTGCTCCAAATGAACATATATTTAGTAGAAATATCCTTCCGATATGTAAAGTTTTCAGTTGCAATTGTTCTATTTTCAAGTAATATTCGCTTAAATAAATAAGTGCGAAGACAAAAGGCGAAAACGAAGATTTGAAGCCAAAAACGTCCAAAAAGCTCAAATGTACAAGATACAATCCAAGTGGTTCAATTTAATGATGAGAAACGTCTAAAAATTACAAGAGTACAAGTTACAAAATGCAAAGTACATGATATAAAATAGTACGCAAGGACGTTCGAAAATTCGGAACCAGGACATGAGTCAACTCTCAACGCGCGACGCAACGGTGCAAAAATTACAAGTCAACTATGCACATAAATAAAATATAATATATAAATAATTCTTAAAAATTATATATATATTATATTATTATTTAATAACGTCGACAAGCAAAGATCCAAAATGATGTGAGCTGGAAAATCAAACTCCGCGACTCGCGGAGTTTGAAGGCTAAAAATGCCGCGACTCGCGGAGCTGCAAAATTAAGAAATGGCCTATAAAAGCTCGAGCATTCTGTCGATATTTTAACACAATAATAATAATACTCTGTAAGATATAATAAATAAATATATATATAATATATATATATATATATATATATAGTATAGGGTAGTTTTATATTAGATTAGTTCGGGTTATGTAAAGGTTATTTTACGGGTTTTTGAAGTCAAAATTCTGTCCGTGTAACACTACGCGATAAATACTCAATGTAAGTTATGTTCTCCTTTTTAAATTAATGTCTCGTACTTAAGTTATTATTATGCTTATTTGAGCTAAAGTAATCATGATGTTGGACTAAATATTAAAGACGGGGTAATTGGACTTTGTACCATAATTGGGGTTTGGACAAAAGAACGACACTTGTGGAAATTAGACTATGGGCTATTAATGAGCTTTATATTTGTTTAACTAAATGATAGTTTGTTAATTTTAATATAAAGATTTACAATTGGACGTACCTAGAAATAACCACATACACTCGATCAGATACGATGGGCGGGATATTTATATGTACGAATAATCGTTCATTTAACCGGACACGGGAATGGATTAATAGTCTATGGAATTATTAAAACAGGGGTGAAATTATGTACAAGGACACTTGGCATAATTGATAACAAAGTATTAAAACCTTGGGTTACACGCAGTCGATATCCTGGTGTAATTATTAAACAAAGTATTAAGACCTTGTTACAGTTTAAGTCCCTAATTAGTTGGAATATTTGACTTCGGGTATAAGGATAATTTGACGAGGACACTCGCACTTTATATTTATGACTGATGGACTGTTATGGACAAAAACCAGAAGGACATATTAAATAATCCAGGACAAAGGACAATTAATCCATGGGCATAAAACCAAAATTAACGCGTCAAACATCATGATTACGGAAGTTTAAATAAGCATAATACTTTTATTTCAATATTTCATCGTACTTTTATTTTCTGTCATTTCATTTAATGCACTTTTAATTATCGCAACTTTAAATATTGTTATTTATTTTACGCACTTTAATTATTGTCATTTATCTTTACGCTTTATTTAAAATCGACAAACCGGTCATTAAACGGTAAAAACCCACTTTTATAATAATAATAATACTTATATATATTTTTGTATTTTTACAAATATAGTTTTTAAATATATAGCGTTAAGCTTGTTTAAAAGATTCCCTGTGGAACGAACCGGACTTACTAAAAACTACACTACTCTACGATTAGGTACACTGCCTATAGTGTTGTAGCAAGGTTTAGGTATATCCCACTCTATAAATAAATAATTAAAACTTGTGTAATATTTCGTCGTATTTCGTATTTAAATTAATACTATTTCATATACACCTCGCATAACATCAACATCCTTAGATGTTGTTGTTCCCTTACCCTTCTTAGTAATCCCTCCAATACATTCAAGCACATTGGTTGCAACATTAGACGATTGCTTAAGTGTGTTAGCCTGTTTCAGTTGAATTATATTTTGTTTTAAGATTTTAATCTCAAGACATAATTCTTCAGCAGAAACTATCACTTCACCCTCCTTAAAAGCATAAGTACATTCTTTCTTAGGCAGTGAAGGCAATTTATCACACAAAGCAAGCATTTGTTCTAATGATTGGCACTTAAGTTGCAAGTCAATATTCTCCTGTTCTAGTTGAGCTACTATACGATTCAAATTACGTACAACAGGTAAATGCAAATAATAATCGTGCAAAGGATCAAGTTGACTTTCTAAATGAAATGTCCCGTTCATATTGATTATAAATGTTCCATATTAATTGATTTCGTTGCGAGGTTTTGACCTCTATATGAGACGTTTTTCAAAGACTGCATTCATTTTTAAAACAACCATAACCTTTATTTTATCAATAAAGGTTTCAAAAGCATTACGTAGATTATCAAATAATGATAATCTAAAATATACTGTTTACACACGACCATTACATAATGGTTTACAATAAAAATATATTACATCGACATATGTTTCTTGAATGCAGTTTTTACATAATATCATACAAACATGGACTCCAAATCTTGTCCTTATTTTAGTATGCAACAGCGGAAGCTCTTAATATTCACCTGAGAATAAACATGCTTTAAACGTCAACAAAAATGTTGGTGAGTTATAGGTTTAACCTATATATATCAAATCGTAACAATAGACCACAAGATTTCATATTTCAATATACATCCCATACATAGAGATAAAAATCATTCATATAGTGAACACCTGGTAACCGACATTAACAAGATGCATATATAAGAATATCCCCATCATTCCGGGACACCCTTCGGATATGATATAAATTTCGAAGTACTAAAGCATCCGGTACTTTGGATGGAGTTTTTTAGGCCCAATAGATCTATCTTTAGGATTCGCGTCAATTAGGGTGTCTGTTCCCTAATTCTTAGATTACCAGACTTAATAAAAAAGGGCATATTCGATTTCGATAATTCAACCATAGAATGTAGTTTCACGTACTTGTGTCTATTTTGTAAATCATTTATAAAACCTGCATGTATTCTCATCCCAAAAATATTAGATTTTAAAAGTGGGACTATAACTCACTTTCACAGATTTTTACTTCGTCGGGAAGTAAGACTTGGCCACTGGTCGATTCACGAACCTATACCAAATATGTACATAAATATCAAAGTATATTCAAAATATATTTTCAACACTTTTAATACATTTTGATGTTTTAAGTTTATTAAGTCAGCTGTCCTCGTTAGTAACCTACAACTAGTTGTCCAACGTTAGATGTACAGAAAAAAATTGATATATATTATCTTGAATCAATCCACGACCCAGTGTATACACGTCTCAGGCTAGATCACAACTCAAAGTATATATATTTTTGGAATCAACCTCAACCCTGTATAGCTAACTCCCACATTACTGCATATAGAGTGTCTATGGTTGTTCCAAATAATATATACACATGGGTCGATATGATATGTCAAAACATTTGCATACGTGTCTATGGTATCCCAAGATTACATAATATATTAGAATACATGTATAATACAATATAAGTTAGCTAGGATATGATTAATATAGATTTGTTACCAATTTTCACGTTGCTACAACAAGAAAAATTATCCAATCTTGTTTTACCCATAACTTCTTCATTTTAAATCCGTTTTGAGTGAATCAAATTGCTATGTGTAATGACCCAGAATTTTCCGACCAAATTATACTTATGAGATTAATATTTACATAAATTAAACCATACCAACATGATCATTAAATGTTGTTTTTATGATGGAAAATGATCACTTTCATAAGTTTCACCAAAGTTTGACCTATAACTTATGATTTCAAATATAAACTAAGATATTTTCAGTTCATATTCTTAAAATTTGACTCGATCCAAGGAAGTGGCAAGTTGAACCAACAAAAACGGAGTTGTAATGAAGAAACTACGACTAAAACAAGATTGGGTATCCGAAGCTAGTTTAGCTACGAAAATATTTGGAGAAAAAGTAAATTAATCATATATTTTCTAATTAATATGATATTTTATATATAATTACTTATGATTTGATTTTATATATTTCAGGACCACCCGTAAACAACACGAGAAGATTAATCATAAGACCTCATGATTGTACGCAACACGTCATTTGACAACACGGTACTTTATGTACGCAACACGTCATTTGACAACATGGTACCATGGGTCGAGATTAATTCTGATCAATACGAATACGATGGGGTCTTTATTTATTTTATTTAAGCAACTAATTGTGGACCACTAACATCGGACTGCTAACTACGGACTAAGAAAATATTAAAAGTATTAAAAGTATATATATATATGTAACGATTACTTAAAAAGAAAATATGTTGATTTATTTTATATATGGTTAGGTTCGTGATATCTATCGGAGACCAAGTCGAATTAAATACCTTCAAGGCAAAAGTGAGTTTCATTTGCTCCCTTTTTAATTGCTTTTGCAATATATATTTTTGGGCGGAGAATACATGCGCTGCTTTTATAAATGTTTACAAAATAGACACAAGTACTTAAAAATATATTCTACGTTGAGTTGTACCACTGGCATATTTTCCTGTAGCTTGGTAACTACTATTTACATGGGTATTGTAAACGCGAATCCTGTTGATAGATCTATCGGGCCTGACAACCCCAACCGGACTGGACGACCAGTATTCAACGGTTGCACAGTACTTCGTTTTGGTGACTACACTTGGTACGGTGTAGTGAGATTTCATAATAAAGGAAATATGCGATGTTGATTAAATGTTAAGTATGGTTACCAAGTGCTCAACCACTTAGAATGCTTTACATACACTTGCGAGTGTATTAGGTTTATGATTATGAAATCTTGTGGTCTATTAACATATTGAAATGATTGTTATAATAAACCTATGAACTCACCAACCTTTTGGTTGACACTTTAAAGCATGTTTATTCTCAGGTATGAATTAAGTCTTCCGCTGTGCATTTGCTCGATATAAGGACATTACTTGGAGCCGATCATCGCAATGGGACCAAATGTTGATGACTTCGTCCAGGTGGATTAGGACGGGTTCTTTCACTATGGTTTCATATTGAACTCTATTTTATGAATCTAAACAGAAAATGTATAGGTTTATAGTTGGAAATATAAGTTACAAGTCGTTTTTGTAAAGGTAGTCATTTCAGTCGAAAGAACGACGTCTAGATGACCATTTTAGAAAACATACTTCCACTTTGAGTTTAACCATGATTTTTGGATATAGTTTCATGTTCATAAGAAAAATCATTTTTCTAGAAGAACAACTTTTAAATCAAAGTTTATCATAGTTTTTAATTAACTAACCCAAAACAGCCCGCGGTGTTACTACGACGGCGTAAATCCGATTTTACGGTGTTTTTCGTGTTTTCAGGTTTTAAATCATTAAGTTAGCATATAATATAGATATATAACATGTGTTTAGTTGATTTTAAAAGTCAAGTTAGAAGGATTAACTTTTGTTTGCGAACAAGTTTAGAATTAACTAAACTATGTTCTAGTGATTACAAGTTTAAACCTTCGAATAAGATAGCTTTATATGTATGAATCGAATGATGTTATGAACATCATTAATACCTCAAGTTTTCTGGATAAAGCTACTGGAAATGAAAAAAATGGATCTAGCTTCAAAGGATCCTTGGATGGCTTGAAAGTTCTTGAAGCAGAATCATGACACGAAAACAGTTTAAGTAAGATTTTCACTCGAAAAAAGATTGTTATAGTTATAGAAATTGAATCAAAGTTTGAATATGAGTATTACCTTGTATTAGAAAGATATCTTACTGTAAATAAGAAAGATTTCTTGAGGTTGGATGATCACTCTACAAGATTGGAAGTAAGCTAGCAAACTTGGAAGTATTCTTGATTTTATGAAACTAGAACTTGTAGAATTTATGAAGAACACTTAGAACTTGAAGATAGAACTTGAGAGAGATCAATTAGATGAAGAAAATTGAAGAATGAAAGTTTTTGTAGGTGTTTTTGGTCGTTGGTGTATGGATTAGATATAAAGGATATGTAATTTTGTTTTCATGTAAATAAGTCATGAATGATTACTCATATTTTTGTAATTTTATGAGATATTTCATGCTAGTTGCCAAATGATGGTTCCCACATATGTTAGGTGACTCACATGGGCTGCTAAGAGCTGATCATTGGAGTGTATATACCAATAGTGCATACATCTAAAAGCTGTGTATTGTACGAGTACGAATACGGGTGCATACGAGTAGAATTGTTGATGAAACTGAACGAGGATGTAATTGTAAGCATTTTTGTTAAGTAGAAGTATTTTGATAAGTGTCTTGAAGTCTTTCAAAAGTGTATGAATACATATTAAAACACTACATGTATATACATTTTAACTGAGTCGTTAAGTCATCGTTAGTCGTTACATGTAAGTGTTGTTTTGAAACCTTTAGGTTAACGATCTTGTTAAATGTTGTTAACCCAATGTTCATAATATCAAATGAGATTTTAAATTATTATATTATCATGATATTATGATGTACGAATATCTCTTAATATGATATATATACATTAAATGTCGTTACAACGATAATCGTTACATATATGTCTCGTTTCAAAATCATTAAGTTAGTAGTTTTATTTTTACATATGTAGTTCATTATTAATATACTTAATGATATTTTTACTTATCATAATATCATGTTAACTATATATATAACCATATATATGTCATCATATAGTTTTTACAAGTTTTAACGTTCGTGAATCACCGGTCAACTTGGGTGGTCAATTGTCTATATGAAACCTATTTCAATTAATCAAGTCTTAACAAGTTTGATTGCTTAATATGTTGGAAACACTTAATCATGTAAATAACAATTTCATTTAATATATATATAAACATGAAAAAGTTCGGGTCACTACAGTACCTACCAGTTAAATAAATTTCGTCCCGAAATTTTAAGCAGTTGGAGGTGTTGACGTATCTTCTGGAAATAAATGCGGGTATTTCTTCTTCATCTGATCTTCTCGTTCCCAGGTGAACTCGAGTCCTCTACGAGCATTCCATCGAACCTTAACAATTGGTATCTTGTTTTGCTTAAGTCTTTTAACCTCACGATCCATTATTTCGACGGGTTCTTCGATGAATTGAAGTTTTTCGTTGATTTGGATTTCATCTAACGGAATAGTGAGATCTTCTTTAGCAAAACATTTCTTCAAATTCGAGACGTGGAAAGTGTTATGTACAGCTGTGAGTTGTTGAGGTAACTCAAGTCGGTAAGCTACTGGTCCAACACAATCAATAATCTTGAATGGTCCGATATACCTTGGATTTAATTTCCCTCGTTTACCAAATCGAACAACACCTTTCCAAGGTGCAACTTTAAGCATGACCATCTCTCCAATTTCAAATTCTATATCTTTTCTTTTAATGTCAGCGTAGCTCTTTTGTCGACTTTGGGCGGTTTTCAACCGTTGTTGAATTTGGATGATCTTCTTGGTAGTTTCTTGTATTATCTCCGGACCCATAATCTGTCTTTCCCCCACTTCACTCCAACAAATCGGAGACCTGTACTTTCTACCATAAAGTGCTTCAAACGGCGCCATCTCAATGCTTGAATGGTAGCTGTTGTTGTAGGAAAATTATGCTAACGGTAGATGTCGATCCCAACTATTTTCGAAATCAATAACACATGCTCGTAGCATGTCTTCAAGCGTTTGTATCGTCCTTTTGCTCTGCCCGTCAGTTTGTGGATGATAGGCAGTACTCATGTCTAGACGAGTTCCTAATGCTTGCTGTAATGTCTGCCAGAATCTTGAAATAAATCTGCCATCCCTATCAGAGATAATAGAGATTGGTATTCCATGTCTGGAGACGACTTCCTTCAAATACAGTCGTGCTAACTTCTCCATCTTGTCATCTTCTCTTATTGGCAGGAAGTGTGCTGATTTGGTGAGACGATCAACTATTACCCAAATAGTATCAAAACCACTTGCAGTCCTTGGCAATTTAGTGATGAAATCCATGGTAATGTTTTCCCATTTCCATTCCGAGATTTCGGGTTTTTGAAGTAGACCTGATGGTTTCTGATGCTCAGCTTTGACCTTAGAACACGTTAAACATTCTCCTACGTATTTAGCAACATCGGCTTTCATACCCGGCCACCAAAAATGTTTCTTGAGATCCTTGTACATCTTCCCCGTTCCAGGATGTATTGAGTATCTGGTTTTATGAGCTTCTCTAAGTACCATTTCTCTCATATCTCCAAATTTTGGTACCCAAATCCTTTCAGCCCTATACCGGGTTCCGTCTTCCCGAATATTAAGATGCTTCTCCGATCCTTTGGGTATTTCATCCTTTAAATTTCCCTCTTTTAAAACTCCTTGTTGCGCCTCCTTTATTTGAGTAGTAAGGTTATTGTGAATCATTATATTCATAGATTTTACTCGAATGGGTTCTCTTTCCTTCCTGCTCAAGGCGTCGGCTACCACATTTGCCTTCCCCGGGTGGTAACGAATCTCAAAGTCATAATCATTCAACAATTCAATCCACCTACGCTGCCTCATATTCAGTTGTTTCTGATTAAATACGTGTTGAAGACTTTTGTGGTCAGTATATATAATACTTTTGACCCCATATAAGTAGTGCCTCCAAGTCTTTAATGCAAAAACAACCGTGCCTAATTCCAAATCATGCGTCGTATAATTTTGTTCGTGAATCTTCAATTGTCTAGACGCATAAGCAATCACCTTCGTTCGTTGCATTAATACACAACTGAGACCTTGCTTTGATGCGTCACAATAAATCACAAAATCATCATTCCCTTCAGGCAATGACAATATAGGTGCCGTAGTTAGCTTTTTCTTCAATAACTGAAACGCTTTCTCTTGTTCATCCTTCCATTCAAATTTCTTCCCTTTATGCGTTAATGCAGTCAAGGGTTTTACTATTCTGGAAAAGTCTTGGATGAACCTTCTGTAGTAACCAGCTAGTCCTAAAAACTGGCGTATGTGTTTCGGAGTTTTCGGGGTTTCCCACTTTTCAACAGTTTCTATCTTTGCCGGATCCACCTTAATACCTTCTTTGTTCACTATGTGACCGAGGAATTGAACTTCTTCCAACCAAAATGCACACTTTGAAAACTTAGCGTACAATTCTTCCTTCCTCAATACTTCTAACACCTTTCTCAAATGTTCACCGTGTTCTTGGTCATTCTTTGAGTAAATAAGTATGTCATCAATGAAAACAATGACAAACTTGTAAAGGTATGGTCCACACACTCGGTTCATAAGGTCCGTGAACACAGCTGGTGCATTAGTTAAACCAAACGGCATGGCCATAAACTCGTAATGGCCGTAACGTGTTATGAAAGCAGTCTTTGGAATATCATCTTCTTTTACCCGCATTTGATGATACCCGGAACGTAAGTCAATCTTTGAATAAACAGACGAGCCTTGTAGTTGATCAAATAAGTCATCGATTCTCGGTAGTAGGTAGCGGTTCTTGATGGTAAGTTTGTTCAACTCTCGGTAGTCGATACACAACCTGAATGTACCATCTTTCTTCTTGACAAACAAAAATAGGAGCTCCCCACGGTGATGTGCTTGGTCGAATGAAACCACGCTCTAAAAGTTCTTGTAATTGGCTTTGCAGTTCTTTCATCTCGCTGGGTGCGAGTCTGTAAGGAGCACAAGCTATTGGTGCAGCTCCTGGTACAAGATCTATTTGAAATTCAAAGGATCGATGTGGGGGTAATCCCGGTAATTCTTTCGGAAATACATCGGGAAATTCTTTTGCGACGGGAACATCATTGATGCTCTTTTCTTCAGTTTGTACTTTCTCGACGTGTGCTAGAACAGCATAGCAACCTTTTCTTATTAGTTTTTGTGCCTTCAAATTACTAATAAGATGTAGCTTCATGTTGCCCTTTTCTCCGTACACCATTAAGGGTTTTCCTTTTTCTCGTATAATGTGAATTGCATTTTTGTAACAAACGATCTCTGCTTTCACTTCTTTCAACCAGTCCATACCGATTATCACATCAAAACTCCCTAACTCTACTGGTATCAAGTCAATCTTAATTGTTTCGCTAACCAGTTTAATTTCTCGATTCCGACATATATTATCTGTTGAAATTAATTTACCATTTGCTAATTCGAGTAAAAATTTACTATCCAAAGGCGTCAATGGACAACTTAATTTAGCACAAAAATCTCTACTCATATAGCTTCTATCCGCACCCTAATCAAATAAAACGTAAGCAGATTTATTGTCAATAAGAAACGTACCTGTAACAAGCTCCGGGTCTTCCTGTGCCTCTGCCACATTAATATTGAAAACTCTTCTGCGGCCTTGTCCATTCGTGTTCTCCTGGTTCGGGCAATTTCTAATAATGTGGCCCGGTTTTCCACATTTATAACAAACTACATTGGCATAACTTGCTCCGACACTACTTGCTCCGCCATTACTCGTTCCGACACCATTTGTTCCTTTCGTTCTGTGAACCCCTGGTCCGTAGAACTCACACTTCGCCGCGCTATGACCATTTCTTTTACACTTGTTGCAAAATTTGGTGCAGAACCGCGAGTGATACTTTTCACACCTTTGGCATAGCTGCTTCTGATTGTTGTTGTTGTTGCGGTTATTATTGTTGTTGGGATGATTGTTGTAGTTGCTGTTGTTGTTGTTGTTGTTGGGCCGTTTGTTGTAGTTGCGATTGATGTTACGATTGTTGGGATAGTTGTTGCGATTATTGTTGTATTTCCTGTTGTTGTTGTATTGGTGATTTTTATCACCATTTTCCTCCCACTTTCTTTTGACTTGCTTCACATTGGCCTCTTCAGCAGTCAGTTCTTTAATTCTTTCCTCAATCTGGTTCAGTAGTTTGTGAGCCATTCTACATGCCTGTTGTATGGAGGCGAGCTCGTGTGAACTTATATCTTCTTGGATTCTTTCCAGTAATCCTTTCACAAACGCGTCGATCTTCTCTTCCTCATCTTCGAACGCTCCCGGACACAATAGGCATAATTCTGTGAATCGTCTTTCGTACGTGGTAATATCAAATCCTTGGGTTCGTAACCCTCTAAGTTCTTTCTTGAGCTTATTGACCTCGGTTCTGGGACGGTACTTCTCGTTCGTCAAGTGCTTGAATGCTGACCACGGTAATGCGTAAGCATCATCTTGTCCCACTTGCTCTAGATAGGTATTCCACCATGTTAACGCAGTACCTGTGAAGGTATGCGTAGCGTACTTCACTTTGTCCTCTTCAGTACACTTACTTATGGCAAACACCTATTCGACCTTCTCGGTCCACCGTTTCAATCCGATCCGTCCTTCGGTTCCATAAAATTCCAAAGGTTTGCAGGCAGTGAATTCTTTGTAGGTGCATCCTACACGATTTCCTGTACTGCTAGATCCAAGGTTATTGTTGGTATGTAGCGCAGCCTGTACTGCGGCTATGTTTGAAGCAAGAAAGGCACGAAATTCCTCTTCGCTCATATTCAAGGTGTGTCGAGTAGTCGGTGCCATTTCCTTCAAAATAGTCAAATGAAACGAGTTAATCATATAGAATATCAAGAGTAGTCAATAGTATTTCGTAGCGTAATATGAACTTATTTATAAAAGCTCTTTCTTCATATTAGCGTTTTATACTCTTTAATTTGGGTAGTACCTACCCGTTAAGTTCATACTTAGTAGCTAACATACTATTTCAACTACTACAATTCTATATGAAAAATTATTCACAAAAAAAAAAAAAAAAAATCATATTCAAACCTTTATACAATAACTTGCAAACTTACAATACCGCTTTTTTTTTACATATAGCATGAAATATAGCACATAAAACTTTGATACAAAGTAGTTGCAAAGATAATTCTAGTTAATAAATAAGGCGTTCAGCAAAGGCAATAAAGACACGTAATTCATACGTCCAGAAACAAGTCATGCATTCTGGTTTTACTAATACCACTTCCCATCCTTGATTTTGTGGAACATAACCGTTGTGCCCGATAGTAAGACAATTTGTTGTAACGTCGTCAAAAGGATGAAGGTTACGTAATGACCAACAGTCTCGTAATAACCTAAAAACCTCATTTCCTACCCCAATTACCGACTCCGTCACTTGTGGGAATGTATTGTTTAATAGTTGTAGCCCGATGTTCTTGTTCTCACTTTGGTGAGAAGCGAACATTACTAACCCGTAAGCATAACATGCTTCTTTATGTTGCATGTTAGCCGCTTTTTCTAAATCACAAAGTCCTATATTCGGATATATTGAGTCAAAATAATTTCTTAACCCGTTGCGTAAAATAGCATTTGGGTTCCCCGCAATATATGCGTCAAAGTAAACACATCGTAACTTATGGATTTCCCAATGTGATATCCCCCATCATTCGAACGAAAGCCTTTTATAAATCAAGGCATTCTTGAAACGTTCTTCGAATGTCTTACAAACTGATCTCGCCTTAAATAGTTGTGCCGAGGAATTCTGACCGACTCTAGACAAGATTTCATCAATCATGTCTCCGGGTAGGTCTCTTAAAATATTGGGTTGTCTATCCATTTTGTGTTTTTATACTGTAAAATAGACAAGAGTTAGATTCATCAAAAAAATACTTATTAATACAAGCAATTTTTACATATATCATAAAGCATAAGCACACTATATTACATATATTACACCACACGAATACAACTATCTTATTCCGACTCGATCGTTTCTTCTTCTTCGGTTTTGGTTCGTTTTGCCAAGTTTCTAGGGATATATGATGTTCCCCTAATACGAGACGTCGTTTTCTACATTGGTTTAGAAAAATCTGGTGGTTTAGAGGTTCCCGGGTTATTGTCACAACTTAAGAAATACGGGTGTTGACGATACATATAAAGTTCATTGGATTTGGAATCAAATTTCTCTATTTTTATGCTCTTTCCCTTATTGTTCTCTTTTGCCTTATTAAATTGTGTTGGGGTAATTTCTATAACATCATCGGAATCCTTGTCGGGATCCGATTCATCGGAGAATTGGTAATCCTCCCAATACTTTGCTTCCTTGGCGGAAACACCATTGACCATAATTAACTTTGGTCGGTTGGTTGAGGATTTTCTTCTACTTAACCGTTTTATTATTTCCCCCACTGGTTCTATTTCTTCTTCCGGTTCCGATTCTTCTTCCGGTTCCGATTCTTCTTCCGGTTCCGACTCTTCTTCCGGTTCCTCTTCGGGAACTTGTAAATCAGTCCACGAATCATTCCAATTTACATTTGACTCTTCATTATTATTAGGTGAGTCAATGAGACTTGTTCTAGAGGTAGACATCTATCACATAATATCAAACGCGTTAAGAGATTAATATATCACATAATATTCACATGTTAAAAATATATAGTTTCCAACAAAATTTGTTAAGCAATCATTTTTCAAGTAAACACGGTCGAAGTCCAGACTCACTAATGCATCCTAACAAACTTGATAATACACACTAATGCAAAATTCTGGTTCTCTAAAACCAACGTTCGGATACCAACTGAAATGTCCCGTTCATATTGATTATAAACGTTCCATATTAATTGATTTCGTTGCGAGGTTTTGACCTCTATATGAGACGTTTTTCAAAGACTGCATTCATTTTTAAAACAACCATAACCTTTATTTATCAATAAAGGTTTCAAAAGCATTACGTAGATTATCAAATAATGATAATCTAAAATATACTGTTTACACACGACCATTACATAATGGTTTACAATAGAAATATATTATATCGACATATGTTTCTTGAATGCAGTTTTTACATAATATCATACAAACATGGACTCCAAATCTTGTCCTTATTTTAGTATGCAACAGCGAAAGCTCTAAATATTCACCTGAGAATAAACATGCTTTAAACGTCAACAAAAATGTTGGTGAGTTATAGGTTTAACCTATATATATCAAATCGTAACAATAGACCACAAGATTTCATATTTCAATATATATCCCATACATAGAGATAAAAATCATTCATATGGTGAACACCTGGTAACCGACATTAATAAGATGCATATATAAGAATATCCCCATCATTCCGGGACACCCTTCGGATATGATATAAATTTCGAAGTACTAAAGCATCCGGTACTTTGGATGAGGTTTGTTAGGCCCAATAGATCTATCTTTAGGATTCGCGTCAATTATGGTGTCTGTTCCCTAATTCTTAGATTACCAGACTTAATAAAAAAGGGCATATTCGATTTCGATAATTCAACCATAAAATGTAGTTTCACGTACTTGTGTCTATTTTGTAAATCATTTATAAAACCTGCATGTATTCTCATCCCAAAAATATTAGATTTTAAAAGTGGGACTATAACTCACTTTCACAGATTTTTACTTCGTCGGGAAGTAAGACTTGGCCACTGGTCGATTCACGAACCTATAACAAATATGTACATATATATCAAAGTATATTCAAAATATATTTTCAACACTTTTAATACATTTTGATGTTTTAAGTTTATTAAGTCAGCTGTCCTCGTTAGTAACCTACAACTAGTTGTCCAACGTTAGATGTACAGAAAAAAATTGATATATATTATCTTGAATCAATCCACGACCCAGTGTATACACGTCTCAGGCTAGATCACAACTCAAAATATAAATATTTTTGGAATCAACCTCAATCCTGTATAGTTAACTCCCACATTACTGCATATAGAGTGTCTATGGTTGTTCCAAATAATATATACACATGGGTCGATATGATATGTCAAAACATTTGCATACGTGTCTATGGTATCCCAATATTACATAATATATTAGAATACATGTATAATACAATATAAGTTAGCTAGGATATGATTAATATAGATTTGTTACCAATTTTCACGTTGCTACAACAAGAAAAATTATCCAATCTTGTTTTACCCATAACTTCTTCATTTTAAATCCGTTTTGAGTGAATCAAATTGATATGGTTTCATATTGAACTCTATTTTATGAATCTAAACAGAAAAATTATAGGTTTATAGTCAAAAATATAAGTTACAAGTCGTTTTTGTAAAGGTAGTCATTTCAGTCGAAAGAACGACGTCTAGATGACCATTTTAGAAAACATACTTCCACTTTGAGTTTAACCATGATTTTTGGATATAGTTTCATGTTCATAAGAAAAATCATTTTCCCAGAAGAACAACTTTTAAATCAAAGTTTATCATAGTTTTTAATTAACTAACCCAAAACAGCCCGCGGTGTTACTACGACGGCGTAAATCCGGTTTTACGGTATTTTTCGTGTTTTCAGGGTTTAAATCATTAAGTTAGCATATCATATAGATATAGAACATGTGTTTAGTTGATTTTAAAAGTCAAGTTAGAAGGATTAACTTTTGTTTGCGAACAAGTTTAGAATTAATTAAACTATGTTCTAGTGATTACAAGTTTAAACCTTCGAATAAGATAGCTTTATATGTATGAATCGAATGATGTTATGAACATCATTACTACCTCAAGTTTTCTGGATAGAGCTACGGGAAATGAGAAAAATGGATCTAGCTTCAAAGGATCCTTGGATGGCTTGAAAGTTCTTGAAGCAGAATCATGACACGAAAACAGTTCAAGTAAGATTTTTACTCGAAATAAGATTGTTATAGTTATAGAAATTGAATCAAAGTTTGAATATGAGTATTAACTTGTATTAGAAAGATATCTTACTGTAAATAAGAAATATTTCTTGAGGTTGGATGATCACTCTACAAGATTGGAAGTAAGCTAGCAAACTTGGAAGTATTCTTGATTTTATGAAACTAGAACTTGTAGAATTTATGAAGAACACTTAGAACTTGAAGATAGAACTTGAGAGAGATCAATTAGATGAAGAAAATTGAAGAATGAAAGTGTTTGTAGGTGTTTTTGGTCGTTGGTGTATGGATTAGATATAAAGGATATGTAATTTTGTTTTCATGTAAATAAGTCATGAATGATTACTCATATTTTTGTAATTTTATGAGATATTTCATGCTAGTTGCCAAATGATGGTTCCCACATGTGTTAGGTGACTCACATGGGCTTCTAAGAGCTGATCATTGGAGTGTATATACCAATAGTACATACATCTAAAAGCTGTGTATTGTACGAGTACGAATACGGGTGCATACGAGTAGAATTGTTGATGAAACTGAACGAGGATGTAATTGTAAGCATTTTTGTTAAGTAGAAGTATTTTGATAAGTGTCTTAAAGTCTTTCAAAAGTGTATGAATACATATTAAAACACTACATGTATATACATTTTAACTGAGTCGTTAAGTCATCGTTAGTCGTTACATGTAAGTGTTGTTTTGAAACCTTTAGGTTAATGATCTTGTTAAATGTTGTTAACCCAATGTTCATAATATCAAATGAGATTTTAAATTATTATATTATCATGATATTATGATGTACGAATATCTCTTAATATGATATATATACATTAAATGTTGTTACAACGATAATCGTTACATATATGTCTCGTTTCAAAATCATTAAGTTAGTAGTTTTGTTTTTACATATGTAGTTCATTATTAATATACTTAATGATATTTTTACTTATCATAATATCATGTTAACTATATATATAACCATATATATGTCATCATATAGTTTTTACAAGTTTTAACGTTCGTGAATCACCGGTCAACTTGGGTGGTCAATTGTCTATATGAAACCTATTTCAATTAATCAAGTCTTAACAAGTTTGATTGCTTAATATGTTGGAAACACTTAATCATATAAATAACAATTTCATTTAATATATATATATAAACATGGAAAAGTTCGGGTCACTACACTAAATCTATCAAAGGTTCAATGATCGATTCATTATGAGGTTCTACTTTTTCATCTAAAGAATTTTGACCTGGAGATTCTGTCTCAAAGAAGACAGTTAGTTCATGTGCTAGGACTTCACGGAAAATATTATCAGAACATGCAGGTAAAGCAGGTAGAATTGGTTTCACATCAAAAGTGGGTTCATCAAACACCTCATCTATGTTAACAATGCTAGAACTAGGTTTGTTAAACACTTCATTCTCAAGCATTAAAATGTATTTTTCAAGCATGAGTGTAGGAATGTAAACCAATCTACGTGTAGGTACATAATTAGCACTGTGCACATTCTTTTCAGTTTCAACAAGTTCCTTCAAGAAATCAGGATTTGATTTACCCATTTTAGCATTAATTTTCTCATACATTAAGCTAATTTGATGGTATTTTCTAGATTTGCGATTAACAATAATATCATCAAAATCAGCATCAGAAGCATGCACAAAATGTGATGGTAAACCAGCTTGAAAGTAATCAGAATGATATAATCCTGGAATCTTTTTGGAAGCATCGTCTAAAACTTTAGGATCTTCATAACCCAACCCTCACTTTTCACCATAAATTGTTTTTGGTCTATTCATGAAAATAGTTTGTTTTGAAAGTTCCATATCCATGATAGCTTTGGATTGCTCTGTTCGATAGAGTTTCTTCTCATATCGAGCAAGTTGTGCTTTCATTTGAAAAGACTCTTTTGATAACGAAGAAATTTCAGTGTTCTTTTCAATTATGGTGTTTTCCAATTGAATGATTTTCTTGTTTAGCTTTGAAAGTATGGGTTCATGTTGGTTTTCCAAATCTGAAAGATCTTTTTCTAAAAAAATTGAACTTTTTCTACAAGTCGTTCTGATTTTAGACGATAATCTGTCCTTTCGACTTTAATCGGATGAATTGATTTTTTAAGATCTTCCAACTCAGTTTCCGTGGAGCTGAGTTGGACGGTCAACTTTTGCAATTCCAATTGTAATTTGGATGAAGATGGTTTGGTCTCAGAAAGTTTGATTTTATCTTTTAAAACCTTGTTTTCAGATTTTAAGCCTTTGACTTCTTTTGACATTGAGACCAGATTCTTCATCAAGTCATTTTGCATTTTTATAAAATCAGTTGAGATTTCAGTTGATTGTACCTCATCATCGTTAGATGTTGAGTCAGAATTCTCCAACGCTTCTTTAGCCTTTATGAGCTTAGTCACTTTGCAAACATTTGCATGATCCACCTCTGAATCTGATTCATCAGTCCAGTTAAACCAAGTATCATCAACCGGTTTCAGCTCTCCTCCAGTTTCCACAATCTTTGCCATCAACATTTTCTTCTTGTAGTAAGCAGCATCCTTTTTCTTAGGCATCTTGCATTCCCGAGAGTAATGCCCAGCTTTACCACAATTGAAACAGATTGAATCTTCCTTCTTGGAATCATCAGCATGTTGTTGTTTGGATTAATGAGGTTTCTTGTAGTAGGAGGAAGAAGATGAGTTTTTGCATTGATTACTTGATTTGCCTTTGAACTTGTGTTTGTTCAAGGCTTTCGTAAACATGGCAGTCATTTTGACTAAGTCAAGATGAGAATCATCAATATCAGAAAGATTCAAGTCATTAGAATCAGAAGATTCTTCAACAAGAACTTTCTTGGATAAACTTTTAGAAGAAGTAGATGATTTGCTCTTCCTTTTGGCAATTAAAGCAAGAGGATCACTTGGAGACACCTCTTTCCTTCCTTCTTGAAGTTTAGACACTTCAGGTTGATAATGCATAAGAACTCCAACAAGCTCATGAATTGTCATCTTGTCAATCTCTTTGGTTGATCGAACAATGGTTCCATAGGGAAGCCAATCAACATTGAGCTTTTTGAGGAATTTCATGTTGACTTCTGCATTCACCTTTACAATCTTACACCTTTTCAACTCATTGAGAACACCATTGAAATGACGGTAGGTATCCTTGAGTAGTTCTTCTGGTTCCTGCTTGAAATCTTCATACAATCCCAGAGCCTTATTCAATTTAGTAACGTCTGACATGTCATAACCTTCTTATTGTCGTTTGATCTCATCCCATATATATTTTGCAGTAGTGTTGCTATCAACATTTTCAAATAGCTCATATGAGATAGCTTGCATGACAATATTCTTAGCCTCTATGTCACCCTGAGCTCTTTCACGTTTATCACCAGAAAGTTCATAGACTGGAATTGGCATACCAGTATCCGAATGAAACTCTGTAACTGGACCATCTCTCAAAGAAGCCCATACGTGTTTAGCTTTCTCACCCTTATAGTCTATGTACTGAGTGATACGATGAAGCCACTGAGTGTACTTACCATCAAACAACACTGGAGGTCGGGAATCTGATCCAATGATAAGAGTATCTTGAGTAGACATCTTAAATTGAGGTAGATTCGGTATGGATTCGGTATTAAACACAATCTTGGATCAAGGTTCAGTACAAAATCTAACAAGAATGACAGATTCAGTAAAGATTCAGTACTGTAGCAGACTCGATAAGTGGTTCGGTACTGTAGCAAATTTGGAATAGATTCAGTAAACCAGATTCTGTATCAGAAACTGATAAGAATCACAAGTAATACACCCAGATTCGGTATGAATTCAGTAACCACACAACTTGAAGCCTCAGAACACTTAAAACCAAAGAATTAAATGAAACAGAGATTCTGGTTCGGTAAATGACTCAGTAGTCAAATTCTGTAAGCTATTATGTTTAAACACAATCCAATTCCTTTGAATTAGATTCGGTAACCTTGCTGCACAAGAAAACAAGTTAGTAACAAACAGAATATCAATGATACCGAAGATTCAGGATACCGAATGTGTAGTGACCCGAACTTTTCCATGTTTATATATATTAATTGAGATTGATATTTACATGACTAAATGTTTTCAACGTGTTAAGCAATCAAACTTGTTAAGACTTGATTAAATGAAATAAGTTTCATATAGACAATTGATCACCCAAGTTGACCGGCGATTCACGAACGTTACAAAATTGTAAAAACTACATGTTGTGGTATATATAGACATATATATATGGTTGACATAAGATTATGATGAATAAGTATCTCACTAAATATATTAACAATGTGTGATATACATAAGAAATGAGATTACTAAGTTAAGAAACTCGAAATGATATATATAACGATTATCGTTATGATAACGTCTACTAAATACATATGTATCATATTAAGATATTGATACACTATATTTAACATGATAAAATGATGTTTAAATATATCATTAAGTGTGTTAACAATGAACTACATATGTAAAAACAAGACTACTAACTTAATGATTTCGAAACTAGACATATATGTAACGATTATCGTTGTAACGACATTTATCTGTATATATATCATACTAAGATATATTATATATCATAATATCATGATAATGTAACAATTTAACATCTCATTTGATATAATAAACAATGGGTTAACAACATTTAACAAGATCGTTAACCTAAAGGTTTCAAAACAACATTTACATGTAACGACTAACGATGACTTAACGACTCAGTTAAAATGTATATACATGTAGTGTTTTAATATGTATTCATACACTTTTGAAATACTTCAAGACACTTATCAAAATACTTCTACTTAACAAAAATGCTTACAATTACATCCTCGTTCAGTTTCATCAACAATTCTACTCGTATGCACCCGTATTCGTACTCGTACAATACACAGCTTTTAGATGTATGTACTATTGGTATATACACTCCAATGATTAGCTCTTAGCAGCCCATGTGAGTCACCTAACACATGTGGGAACCATCATTTGGCAACTAGCATGAAATATCTCATAAAATTACAAAAATATGAGTAATCATTCATGACTTATTTACATGAAAACAAAAATTACATATCCTTTATATCTAATCCATATACTAACGACCAAAAACACCTACAAACACTTTCATTCTTCAATTTTCTTCATCTAATTGATCTCTCTCAAGTTCCATCTTCAAGTTCTAAGTGTTCTTCATAAATTCCATAAGTATAGTTTCATAAAAATCAAGAATACTTCCAAGTTTGCAAGTCTACTTCCAAGCTTTCTAATCCATTTCAAGTAATCATATAAGATCAAGGAACTTTTGTTATTTACAATAGGTTATCTTTCTAATTCAAGGTAATATTCATATTCAAATTTTGATTCAATTTCTACAACTATAACAATCTTATTTCGAGTGAAAATCTTACTTGAACTGTTTTCGTGTCATGATTCTGTTTCAAGAACTTTCAAGCCATCCAAGGATCCTGTGAAGCTAGATCCATTTTTCTCATTTCCAGTAGTTTTATCCAGAAAACTTGAGGTAGTAATGATATTCATAACATCATTCGATTCATACATATAAAGCTATCTTATTCGAAGGTTTAAACTTGTAATCACTAGAACATAGTTTAGTTAATTCTAAACTTGTTCGCAAACAAAAGTTAATCCTTCTAACTTGACTTTTAAAATCAACTAAACACATGTTCTATATCTATATGATATGCTAACTTAATGATTTAAAACCTGGAAACACGATGAACACCATAAAAATCGGATATACGCCGTCGTAGTGAAATCGGGGGCTGTTTTGGTTTGGATAATTAAAAACTATGATAAACTTTGATTTAAAAGTTGTTCTTCTGGAAAAATGATTTTTCATATGAACATGAAAATATATCCAAAAATCAAGGTTAAACTCAAAGTGGAAGTATGTTTTCTAAAATGGTCATCTAGACGTCGTTCTTTCGACTGAAATGACTACCTTTACAAAAACGACTTGTAACTTATATTTCTGACTATAAACCTATACTTTTTCTGTTTAGATTCATAAAATAGAGTTCAATATGAAACCATAGCAATTTGATTCACTCAAAACGGATTTAAAATGAAGAAGTTATGGGTAAAACAAGATTGGATATTTTTGATCTTTTTAGCTACGGGAAATGTTTAACAAATCTATACAAATCATATCCTAGCTAACTTATATTGTATTATACATGTATTCTAATATATTATGTAATCTTGGGATACCATAGACACGTATGCAAATGTTTTGACATATCATATCGACCCATGTATATATATTATTTGGAACAACCATAGACACTCTATATGCAGTAATGTTGGAGTTAGCTATACAGGGTTGAGGTTAATTCCAAAAATATATATACTTTGAGTTGTGATCTAGCCATAGACATGTATACACTGGGTTGTGGATTGATTCAAGATAATATATATCGATTTATTTCTGTACATCTAACTGTGGACAACTAGTTGTAGGCTACTAACGAGGACAGCTGACTTAATACACTCAAATCTTTAAAACATAATAAAAATGGTTGTAATTATATTTTGATCATATTTTGATATATATGTACATATTTGTATAGGTTCGTGAATCGATCCGTGGCCAAGTCTTATTTCCGAGGAAGGAAATATCTGTGAAAGTGAGTTATAGTCCCACTTTTAAAATCTAATATTTTTGGGATGAGAATACATGCAGGTTTTATAAATGATTTACAAAATAGACACAAGTACGTGAAACTACATTCTATGATCGAATTATCGAAATCAAATATGTCCCTTTTTATTAAGTCTGGTAATCTAAGAATTGGGGAACAGACACCCTAATTGATGCGAATCCTAAAGATAGATCTATTGGGCCTAACAAACCCTATCCAAAGTACCGGATACTTTAGTACTTCGAAATTTATATCATATCCTAAGGGTGTCCCGGAATGATGGGGATATTCTTATATATGCATCTTGTTAATGTCGGTTACCAGGTGTTCACCATATGAATGATTTTTATCTCTATGTATGGGATGTGTATTAAAATATGAAATCTTGTGGTCTATTGTTACGATTTGATATATATAGGTTAAACCTATAACTCACCAATATTTTTGTTGATGTTTAAAGCATGTTTATTCTCAGGTGAATATTAAGAGCTTCCGCTGTTGCATACTAAAATAAGGACAAGATTTGGAGTCTATGTTTGTATGATATTGTGTAAAACTGCATTCAAGAAACATATGTCGATGTAATATATTTCTATTGTAAACCATTATGTAATGGTCGTGTGTAAACAGTATATTTTAGATTATCATTATTTGATAATCTACGTAATGTTTTTAAAACCTTTATTGATAAAATAAAGGTTATGGTTGTTTTAAAAATAAATGCAGTCTTTGAAAAACGTCTCATATAGAGGTCAAAACCTCGCAACGAAATCAATTAATATGGAACGTTTATAATCAATATGAACGGGACATTTCAGTTGGTATCCGAGCGTTGGTCTTAGAGAACCAGAAAATTTGCATTAGTGTGTCTTATCGAGTTTTTTAGGATGCATTATTGAGTCTAGACTTCGACCGTGTTTTCTTTAAAAATGATTGCTTAACATTTTTGTTGGATACTATATATTATTAACATGTAAATATTATGTGATATATTAATCTCTTAACATGTTTGATATTGTGTGATAGATGTCTACCTCTAGCACAAATCCCATTGACTCACCTAATAATAACGAAGAGTCGAATATATATTGGCGAGATTCACAAGTTCCCGAAGAACCGGAAGAAGAGGAAACGGAACCGGAAGAAGAGGAACCGGAAGAAGAGGAACCAGAAGAAGAGGAACCGAAAGAAGAAGAGGTTCCAGAGGGGGGAATAGTAGGAACCACAGAAAACCGGTCAAATAAAAGAAAATCCTCAACCAATGGACCGAAGTTAATAATGGTCAATGGTGTTTCCGCTAAGGAAGCAAAATATTGGGAAAATTACCAATTTTCCGATGAATCGGATCCTGATGAGGATTCCAATGATGTTATAGAAATTACCCCGACCCAATTTAATGAGGCGAAAGAAAATAATAAATGAAAAGGCATCAAAATAGAGAAATCTGATTCCGACCCCGATGAACTTTATATGTACCGTCAACACTCGTATTTTCAATATCGTGACAATAACCCGGGAACCTCTAAACCACCAGGTTTTTCTAAACCAATGTGGAAAATGACACCTCGTATTAGAGGAACATCATATATCCCCAGAAGATTAGGAAAAAGAACCAAGTCCGAAGAAGAAGAAACCAGTGATTCAGATTAGAGGGGTGTGAGCATGTTGTGTAATAAATGTATTGTAGTGTGCTTGTACTTTTATGTTCTATGTAAAAATTGTTTGTATTGTTTGTTATTACGAATCTAATCCTTGTCTATTTTACAGTATAAGTACAAAATGGACGTTAAGGGTAGACAACCGAATATTTTAGAAGACCTACCAGAGGATATGATTGAGAAAATCTTATCTAGAGTCGTTCAGAATTCATCAGCACATTTAGTTATGGCGAAATTAACTTGTCAAACATTTGAAAGACTTTCCAGAAATGCCTTAGTTTATAAAAGGCTTTCCTTTGATAGGTGGGGTATATCACATTGGGGAGACTTTAAGTTACGCCGTGTTTTCTTTAAAGCGTTAAATGCAGGGAACCCAAATGCAATTTTACGCTACGGGTTAAGAACCTATTTTGACTCAACATATCCCAACATAGGATTTCGTGAATTAGAAAGAGCTTCTAACATGCAACATAAAGAAGCATGTTATGCTTACGGGTTAGTGATGTTCGCTTCTTACCGTAGTGAGAAAAAGAACATCAGACTGCAGCTTTTAACTAAGACCTTCCCACAAGTGACGGATTCAGTAGTTGGGGTGAGAAACAAGGTTTTTAGATTATTACGGGGCTGTAGGACATTACGAAACCCTCGTCCTTTTGACGACATTACAACATGCTGCCTAGCTAATGGTCATAACGGTTATTTTCCACAAGACCAAGGATGGGAAGTCGTCTTAGTAAAACCAGAATGCATGACTTGTTTCTGGACTTATGAATTACGTGTCTATATTTCCTTTGCTGAACAACTTGCGTATTAATTAGATTTATCTTCAAAACTGTCATGTATCATAGTGTACTATATTTCATGTTATATGTAATATAGCGAAGTTGTAAGTTTGAAGAATATTTGTATGTGATATATTATTATAATTAGTTTTTCATATGGAATTGTAGTAGTTGAATTGTATATTAGCTACTAAGTATGAACTTAACGGGTAGGTAGTACCCGAATTTAAACTTATAAAATGCTAATATGAAGAAAAAGCTTTTATAAATGAGTTCATATTATGCTACGAGATACTATTGACTACTCTTAATATTATGTATGATTAAATTGTTTCATTTGACTATTTTGAAGGAAATGGCACCGACTACTCGACACACCTTGAATATAAGCGAAGAGGAATTCCGTGCCTTTCTTGCTTCAAACATAGCCGCAGTACAGGCCTGTGCTACATACCAACAATAACTCTGAATCTAGCAATACAGCTAACGGCGCAAGAAATCGTGTAGGATGCTCCTACAAGGAATTCACTGCCTGTAAACCTTCAGAATTTGATGGGACCGAAGGACCAATCGGATTGAAACGGTGGACCGAGAAAGTTGAATTAGTGTTTGCCATAAGTAAGTGTACTGAAGGAGACAAAGTGAAGTACGCTACGCATACCTTCACAGGTATTGCGTTAACATGGTGGAATACCTATCTAGAGCAAGTGGGACAAGATGCTGCTTACGCGCTACCGTGGTCAGCATTCAAGCACTTGATGAATGAGAAGTACCGTCCCAGAACCGAGGTCAATAAGCTCAAGTCAGAACTTAGAGGGTTACGAACACAGGGATCCGATATTACTTCGTACGAAAGACGATTCACAGAATTGTGCCTATTGTGTCCGAGAGCGTTCGGAGATGAGGAAGAGAAGATCGACGCATTTGTGAAAGGGTTACTGGAGAGAATCCAAGAAGTAATAAGATCACACGAGCCTGCCTCCATACAAAAGGCATGTAGAATGGCTCACAAACTAGTGAACCAGATTGAGGGAAGAATTAAAGAACAGGCGGCCGAAGAGGCCAACGTGAAGTTAGTCAAAAGAAAGTGGGAGGAAAACAGTGATAAGAGTCACCAAAACAACAACAACTATCCTAACAATCTCAACATCAATCACAACTACAACAAATGGCACAACAATAACAACAACAACTACAACAATCATCCCAACAACAATAACAACCGCAACAACAACAACAATAACAACAATCAGAAGCAGCTATGCCAAAGGTGTGAAAAGTATCACTCGGGGTTCTGCACCAAATTTTGCAACAAGTGTAAAAGAAATGGTCATAGCGCGACGAAGTGTGAGGTCTACGGACCAGGGGTTAACAGAACGAAAGGAACAAATGGTGTCGGAACGAGTAATGGCGGAGCAAGTAGTGTCGAAGCAAGTTATGCCAATGTAGTTTGTTATAAATGTGGAAAACCGGGCCACATTATTAGAAATTGCCCGAACCAGGAGAACACGAATGGACAAGGCCGCGGAAGAGTTTTCAATATTAATGCGGCAGAGGCACAGGAAGACCCGGAGCTTGTTACGGGTACGTTTCTTATTGACAATAAATCTGCTTACGTTTTATTTGATTCGGGTGCGGATAGAAGCTATATGAGTAGAGATTTTTGTACTAAATTAAGTTGTCCATTGACGCCGTTGGATAGTAAATTTTTACTCGAATTAGCAAACGGTAAATTAATTTCAGCAGATTATATATGCTGGAATCGAGAAATTAAACTGGGTAGCGAAATATTTAAGATTGATTTGATACCAGTAGAGTTAGGGAGTTTTGATGTAATAGTTGGCATGGACTGGCTGAAGGAAATGAAAGTAGAGATCGTATGTTACAAAAATGCAATTCGCATTGTACGAGAAGAAGGAGAACCCTTAATGGTATATGAAGAAAAGGGCAACACGAAGCTACATCTTATTAGTAATTTGAAGGCACAAAAACTAATAAGAAAAGGTTGCTATGTTGTTCTAGCACACGTCGATAAAGTACAAACTGAAGAAAAGAGCATCAATGATGTTCCCGTCGCAAAATAATTTCCCGATGTATTTTCGAAAGAATTACCGGGACTAATTCACATCGATCTGTTGAATTTCAAATAGATCTTGTACCAGGAGCTGCACCAATAGCTCGTGCTCCTTACAGACTCTGTAAAGACCCGTCCTAATCCACCTGGACGAAGTCATCAACATTTGGTCCCATTGCGATGATCGGCTCCAAGTAATGTCCTTAACATGAGCTAATGCACAGCGGAAGACTTAATCCATACCTGAGAATAACATGTTTTAAACCGTCAACATAAAGTTGGTGAGATATATAGATTTGATGCTTGCAGAGTTATAACTATGGACCACAAGATTTCATATATAAAAATATAATACACTCGCAAGTGTATGAAAAGCATTCCAAGTAGTGGGCACCCGGTAACTAGCCTTAACAAGAGTGTGTACCCCTGAGTTATAATAATATGTGCACCGAATCAAGTGCGTTCCGTTAACCTCGAAGTACTAAACACCCGTTCTTCTAGTTTAGTAGTGACTAGAACAACATCTGGGTGGGGGTGTAAAACCCGATAGATCTATCTTTAGGATTCGCGCCTACCAGTTCATAAACCAATAGTTAAAGTTACCAAGCTAGAGGATTTTTGATTCAAACCCATGTAGAACGTAATTTTAGTCACTTGTGTCCATAACGTAAATCATTTATAAAAATAGCGCATGTATTCTCAGCCCAAAAATATTTAAAGTTTAAAAAGGGACTATATACTCACCTAATGTATTTTGTAGTAAAAATACATATAACACCATTGTATACGTATAAGGTTGGCCTCAGATTCACGAACCTATATCATTTGTATATATATTAATACACATAATCGTACTCAAACAGAAATTTATATATACTTATTAATTATTATTATTATTTATTATGATTTAATAGTGTTATATATATTTATGTCTTAACTTTATTTGTTATGTATTAAAATTAATACTTTCATACATAATTATATTGATATCTTATGATATATGTAAAAATGTTTATCTATTATGTTAGTAGTAATACTAATCAATAATAATAATAATAATAATAATAATAATAATAATAATAATAATAATAATAATAATAATAATAATAATAATAATAATAATAATAAATAATAATAAAAATGATAATTTAAAATAAAGATACTTTTAATGGTATCGATAAAAATGATAACTTTAATAAATAATACTTTTTAGTAAAAATATTAATTTTTAACAATAATGAATATTTATAATTATAATTATAGTAATAATAGTAATACTTATTTTTGTAACAATAATTATCATTATACATACAAATGTTATTACTAATAGTAAACACAATCAATAACAATAATAATAATAATAATAATAATAATAATAATAATAATAATAATAATAATAATAATAATAACAATAATAATATTAATAATAATTAAAATTACCTTAAAGAGTTTTCTAAAAAAAATGGCAAGAACCGGGATCGAACCTAAGATCTCTCGTTACTCCTATATGCACCCAAACCATCTGAACCAACTGGTTTTTCTGATTTATATTATAACATGAATTTATTTATTCGCAATTCTGCTTGTTTTCCATTTTCATCTTCACTCAAAACTGAAACGACCAGACTATTGTTTAAACGTAATAACGAGTTTTAAAACTTGAATTAGGATGTGAAATGGAATTCGAAACAATCAATTGTGATTGTTATTGACTGTTTTTTTTTTTTAAAAAAAAATAATAGCAGTAACAGAAACAAAGACACGTTTGAACTCGTATGAAACTCAAAATCGATTTCGAATGTAGAGGTTGTTTCAGAACAATCTTTATACATAAACATGGTCTAAAATCACATATATAAACTTTTTGAAATATCAATTTTACTTGAAACATCAACACTTTTACGAATTTCATCAAAAAAACCCGTCGTTTTACTTTTTAAGATGAATCTTTGATTTTAAAAATTCATACCCGATATTAGGAATTGGTATATGATATTTTGCAGATAGATTATGTTGATAATTCCTAAGACAACTACATTTTTAGATTTCGAAGAATGATTCGATTTTGAAGTTTTGATGAAAATAAGAAAAACAGAGGTATGCGGTTTTCTGTCCCTTCGTTTTCTGTTTTTTTTTTTATCTAACGCAGCTTTAAACAATTTATAATCGAATATGATACTTAATTCAACCATGGAGCAGTGAAACGAGTTGTTATCTAGTGTTTATGCTTCGACAAATCAACACGGGTTAATAGGATAAATGAAGAAAATAATTAAAAGCAATAATTGACTTATAACTGTATTTGTATTTATCCTGTTTGATCTTTAATCTAATAACCAGTTAAGAGACAGATAATAACAACAATTACAGTAGGAAGCGAACTCTATTCCTAATTCTGAATTTATTCGTAAAATTTTATCTAAAAACAATATTAATAATTATTAATAATAATAAGAAAATACTAATAACAATAATAATATTAATAATAATAATAATAATATTAATAATAATATTATATCAAAATAATTCTAATAATCGAAATAATGAGTTTAATAAGTTTAACAATAATTTATAATAATTATAATAGTAAAAAAAAAATGATAATAATAGTATTATTAATGATACTAATAATGATATTGGATTAATACACAATAATAATAAATATAATGATAGTAGATTTAACCAAAATAATGCTAATGCTACTTATAATATTTATACTACTTATTATAGAGATAGAATTACTAATAATAATAAATATAGAAATATAAAAATACTTATAATAATAAAAGTAATTATTATAACAATATAATGATTTTAGTATTGATAATTTCAATGTTAATAATAATATTATCAATATCACCAACAATAATACTAATCTTAATAATATAAATATTAACAATAATAATCTAATAATTTATACATATTTAATTCCAATACCGAATCTATATTTTATAAATTCAAATTAATACACATATATTTACATTTACATATACATATTTAATTATTGTTCGTGAATCGTTGGGCTTGATCAAAGGGTAACTAATTATCCAGACATAGATTTCAGACTTTCTAGACTCAACATTAAGGTTTTTTGCTTATCGTGTCAGAAACATATAGAGTTTAAGGTTTAAACTTGGTCGGAAATTTCCGGGTCGTTACAGTACCCACTCGTTAAAGAAATTTCGTCCCCGAAATTTTGGTAAAGGTTGTCATAAATAACAATAGAAATGTTTTCATGACGAATATGAGGTAATATTAGAGTTTTATCATTATTGAAAGATATGAATAAAGTGATTCGATCATGTGAAACGCACGAGTGAAGCTATCACAAAAGATTGAGATAGAGATTTAACTTTTGACGTAGTCACAGTGAACTTCCGGAATCTAAGAGATTTAAAAGAAAATCTTGAAAATCTTAAAAGATTTGATTCTTCGGCGAATAAGGAAATTATGATCTTCCTTGATTTAATGCGCCAATCTGTTTTGATTTCTCTATCGGATATTTCACTATAAATCCATTCCCCTTTGTTTCTTTATTTCCACAGCTCACACTCTCTATTCTTTCCCCCTTACTCCATACTTTAAAACATTTGTCAGTATGCTCCATCCCGTTCTGATTCTTGTTATACTTCTAACTTTCATATCTTTCATTCTTCTCTTTCATCTGCCACCAGAAGAATCTATTCACTTCTATTTTTTTCCTTGGAATTATAATGTTTTTAATTCTCCCGTGTCTTTACGTTGCAATACGTATTGATATACACGGTTTGTAATTTCTGAGAGATTGTTGAGTTTTATATCCTTCATTATTTTTCGAATCTCCATGCATTCGTTTTCTCTTCCCGACCTCGAGTCAAGCGAATAATGGTGCGGAATTCGTAGATATGAGATTTGGAATGAACATAGCTAATGCTCTTAGAAAGAAACGGTAATGGCACGATTTTGATTTGTCAAATTACTAGAATATCATGGAAAAGACCGAATCATCAAGAAAAATATTTTCTTGATACGTTAGAGATTGGATAGAATGTAAGAGCCGTGTAACATGACACATGATGATGGTACTGTGAATCATCACATTCCATTAGAAACTCAACATGACTTACTGTAATATAATGAAGTTGATCAAGTTTCATTATATTATACTAATTCATGCATCAGTTCCCAACATTACTTCAAAACATTCATATTTCAATTTCGAAGGTTTTAGAATTTAGAAACTAACATAGTTTCTTTTATGTTGTAACGCAGATGTTACGGAGAGATAAATGATCCCAGATAAGAATAGTTGTGAAAATATCTCAAGAAATATGGAGAATATGTATAACGGAAGATACGAAGATATCTTATAGTATCTAAGATAGGATGATGGTGATGAATATCATCTGGAAAGATTTAGAATAATGAGTAGGGTTCTTACTAATGATTTCAGCAGACACTGAATCATTTGGATCCTTTGAAAGAAGATTCAGTTCTTGTATTTGTTCTTTGTTTCCTTCACGGTTAGCTCAATCCGTTTTTCATTACCAAATTTGCTATCGAGTGTTTCTAACACTTCCTTCTTTATCATCAACTTTTAACCATTAAGACCATCTTCAACATGCTGCTTCGTCAGCATTTTCGAAGTTAACAGATCCGAGTCATCGGTTATCAAACCGAGGTGATTTCAGGAGCATTGTGTGTTTAGATGATTAAACGCGGATGGTAGTATGGTGGATTATAAAAGGTTCTCTGGTAACAATAAATAAACACGTATATATTCCGAGGTTATAACAAGGTTGTTTTGAACGAAAAATCGAAATCAACTTGCTGGAGCTGTGACAAAATTTGGCTAATTTGAAAAGGAATTGCAAAGTTATTTTGGGTAATAATAACACTAAAGGAATTAACACTGCTACGTATTAAGCGTTGACTCAGATTCCGAGAGTTTTTCAGGTGCATAATTTTATGCAAGAATCTTTTCTTCCATAGATGAGGTGCAGTTGGTTCAACTTCTCGATCGAGGTGTTTTCAAGAATCATGAAAGGTTTGAACGCGAATTGTAATTGTCGAGGTACAAATGAGGTTTAGAATGAAATCAAGTGGCAAACTTGAAGAATTGTTTAGTTTCATATATATATAATCAGCATTTTAACTTATTTTAATTGTCCAAAATTAACAGTCCAATAGTTCAACATATCCATATATAATTTATTATATAATATTAATACGTATCGTGACCCGTGTACCGGTCTCGGTGTCGATCACAACTCAAAGTATATATATATTTTGGAACCAACTCCAACCCTGTATAGTCAACTCCCACCTTCACATATAGAGTGTCTATGGTTGTTCCGAAATGTATATATAGATGGGTCGATATGATAAGTCGAAACCTTGCATACGTGTCCCGTTATTTATAGTGCGTAAAAGTAAATAACAGAAATTAAATGACGATAAATAAATTGCGAGAATGTAAATTGCGATAAATTAAATGTTAATCAGTTAGCTGGGAACAGTTAGCCGGAACAGTTAGCGTGGAATCCTAACCAAATTTCAATTAGTTAATCCGTTTGTTTCTAACAAATTTTATTTTGTTCAATGTTTTCTTCGTTATGCCACTTGTTGGATTCGGATAGGTAAAAATCCAAATATGAAATTTGAATAGAAATGGTTATTCTGTGGTGAACGGATACGTATATCGGTAGTTGTAAGTAGGATAGTAAATGATCGTTGAATCAGATTCGAAGAATGTACAGTGTAACTTATTAATGTGAATTCTAAATATTCTTCGGGTACTACCCACCCGTTAAAATATTTTCATCATTAACAGTTTGTACAAATGAATTTTTAATTACAATCTTTATGAAAATATACTTGCATATATATCTTCATCGGATGTAATCATGGATTTAATGAGTCAAAAACTCATCTGATTTACCGTTAATACTAGATTACATAATCTCTAAGACTTTAGAAATTACATATTCACTATGTCGAACGAGGAAAAATGAGGTAGAATGATACGTAAAGCGAAGATAGCCGATGTAGATCGATGTGTAGAACGAAGTTCATACTCGAAGTACAGATGGTGATATTGAGAGTTACGGCGTGGCTATGGTTTAGAGATGATAAGGGTACTGTCGACGTCGATGATGGTGGTACTGATTATGCTGCTGGTGCTGGTGTTCGTAACCTTCGTACCAGGTTCTCCAAGGTCGTCACGCGAGCGCGTAGTTCGTTAACTTCTTCTAGTACTACGGAATGATTGACGGTTGAAGCGAGTGAATGAATAAGATTCAAACTATGGGATAGCATGTAATCGTGATGGGATACTCGGAAAAAGGGGAGAGAAAATGGTTTCTCAAACAGGTTCGCCAGTATGCGCTTCAGGTTGGAAAGGGCAATTTGGTGGATGGAAGAGATCTTCGACGTGAAATGATTTTCGGATATCGGATGATATTATAACTATATAGAATATCTATATGTATTTCGTAGACTACAGAGGAATTTACAGCATATATCAGGCAAGTCTACAGATATGCTAAGATATGAATTTTGTCTATACACTATCGATGCACTAAATGCAGTAAGACGTGTCTAGACTTATGAATGATAAGCAGGAAATTCCCTAAGGATGATAAGTAGATGATTTCCGACTAGAAATGATAAGCAAAACTTTTGACATGTAGACAAGGTCAAAGTCCAGACTCATTAATGTATCCTAATAACTACTAGTCAGACACACTAATGCAAGACCTGGTTCGCTAAGACCAACGCTCTGATACCACCTGTAAAGACCCGTCCTAATCCACCTGGACGAAGTCATCAACATTTGGTCCCATTGCGATGATCGGCTCCAAGTAATGTCCTTAACATGAGCTAATGCACAGCGGAAGACTTAATCCATACCTGAGAATAACATGTTTTAAACCGTCAACATAAAGTTGGTGAGATATATAGATTTGATGCTTGCAGAGTTATAACTATGGACCACAAGATTTCATATATAAAAATATAATACACTCGCAAGTGTATGAAAAGCATTCCAAGTAGTGGGCACCCGGTAACTAGCCTTAACAAGAGTGTGTACCCCTGAGTTATAATAATATGTGCACCGAATCAAGTGCGTTCCGTTAACCTCGAAGTACTAAACACCCGTTCTTCTAGTTTAGTAGTGACTAGAACAACATCTGGGTGGGGGTGTAAAACCCGATAGATCTATCTTTAGGATTCGCGCCTACCAGTTCATAAACCAATAGTTAAAGTTACCAAGCTAGAGGATTTTTGATTCAAACCCATGTAGAACGTAATTTTAGTCACTTGTGTCCATAACGTAAATCATTTATAAAAATAGCGCATGTATTCTCAGCCCAAAAATATTTAAAGTTTAAAAAGGGACTATATACTCACCTAATGTATTTTGTAGTAAAAATACATATAACACCATTGTATACGTATAAGGTTGGCCTCAGATTCACGAACCTATATCATTTGTATATATATTAATACACATAATCGTACTCAAACAGAAATTTATATATACTTATTAATTATTATTATTATTTATTATGATTTAATAGTGTTATATATATTTATGTCTTAACTTTATTTGTTATGTATTAAAATTAATACTTTCATACATAATTATATTGATATCTTATGATATATGTAAAAATGTTTATCTATTATGTTAGTAGTAATACTAATCAATAATAATAATAATAATAATAATAATAATAATAATAATAATAATAATAATAATAATAATAATAATAATAATAATAATAATAATAATAATAATAATAAATAATAATAAAAATGATAATTTAAAATAAAGATACTTTTAATGGTATCGATAAAAATGATAACTTTAATAAATAATACTTTTTAGTAAAAATATTAATTTTTAACAATAATGAATATTTATAATTATAATTATAGTAATAATAGTAATACTTATTTTTGTAACAATAATTATCATTATACATACAAATGTTATTACTAATAGTAAACACAATCAATAACAATAATAATAATAATAATAATAATAATAATAATAATAATAATAATAATAATAATAATAACAATAATAATATTAATAATAATTAAAATTACCTTAAAGAGTTTTCTAAAAAAAAATGGCAAGAACCGGGATCGAACCTAAGATCTCTCGTTACTCCTATATGCACCCAAACCATCTGAACCAACTGGTTTTTCTGATTTATATTATAACATGAATTTATTTATTCGCAATTCTGCTTGTTTTCCATTTTCATCTTCACTCAAAACTGAAACGACCAGACTATTGTTTAAACGTAATAACGAGTTTTAAAACTTGAATTAGGATGTGAAATGGAATTCGAAACAATCAATTGTGATTGTTATTGACTGTTTTTTTTTTTTTAAAAAAAATAATAGCAGTAACAGAAACAAAGACACGTTTGAACTCGTATGAAACTCAAAATCGATTTCGAATGTAGAGGTTGTTTCAGAACAATCTTTATACATAAACATGGTCTAAAATCACATATATAAACTTTTTGAAATATCAATTTTACTTGAAACATCAACACTTTTACGAATTTCATCAAAAAAACCCGTCGTTTTACTTTTTAAGATGAATCTTTGATTTTAAAAATTCATACCCGATATTAGGAATTGGTATATGATATTTTGCAGATAGATTATGTTGATAATTCCTAAGACAACTACATTTTTAGATTTCGAAGAATGATTCGATTTTGAAGTTTTGATGAAAATAAGAAAAACAGAGGTATGCGGTTTTCTGTCCCTTCGTTTTCTGTTTTTTTTTTTATCTAACGCAGCTTTAAACAATTTATAATCGAATATGATACTTAATTCAACCATGGAGCAGTGAAACGAGTTGTTATCTAGTGTTTATGCTTCGACAAATCAACACGGGTTAATAGGATAAATGAAGAAAATAATTAAAAGCAATAATTGACTTATAACTGTATTTGTATTTATCCTGTTTGATCTTTAATCTAATAACCAGTTAAGAGACAGATAATAACAACAATTACAGTAGGAAGCGAACTCTATTCCTAATTCTGAATTTATTCGTAAAATTTTATCTAAAAACAATATTAATAATTATTAATAATAATAAGAAAATACTAATAACAATAATAATATTAATAATAATAATAATAATATTAATAATAATATTATATCAAAATAATTCTAATAATCGAAATAATGAGTTTAATAAGTTTAACAATAATTTATAATAATTATAATAGTAAAAAAAAAATGATAATAATAGTATTATTAATGATACTAATAATGATATTGGATTAATACACAATAATAATAAATATAATGATAGTAGATTTAACCAAAATAATGCTAATGCTACTTATAATATTTATACTACTTATTATAGAGATAGAATTACTAATAATAATAAATATAGAAATATAAAAATACTTATAATAATAAAAGTAATTATTATAACAATATAATGATTTTAGTATTGATAATTTCAATGTTAATAATAATATTATCAATATCACCAACAATAATACTAATCTTAATAATATAAATATTAACAATAATAATCTAATAATTTATACATATTTAATTCCAATACCGAATCTATATTTTATAAATTCAAATTAATACACATATATTTACATTTACATATACATATTTAATTATTGTTCGTGAATCGTTGGGCTTGATCAAAGGGTAACTAATTATCCAGACATAGATTTCAGACTTTCTAGACTCAACATTAAGGTTTTTTTGCTTATCGTGTCAGAAACATATAGAGTTTAAGGTTTAAACTTGGTCGGAAATTTCCGGGTCGTTACAGACTCGCACCCAGCGAGATGAAAGAACTGCAAAGCTAACTGCAAGAACTATTAGAACGTGGTTTCATTCGACCAAGCACATCACCATGGGGAGCTCCTGTTTTATTTGTCAAGAAGAAGGATGGTACATTTAGGTTGTGTATTGACTACAGAGAGTTGAATAAACTTACCATCAAAAACCGTTATCCACTGCCGAGAATTGATGACTTATTTGATCAACTACAGGGCTCGTCGGTTTATTCGAAAATCGATTTACGTTCTGGATATCATCAAATGCGAGTAAAGGAGGATGATATTCCAAAAACTGCTTTTAGGACGCGTTATAGTCATTACGAGTTTATGGTTATGCCGTTTGGATTGACTAACGCACCAGCTGTGTTCATGGACCTTATGAACCGAGTGTGTGGGCCATATCTTGACAAGTTTGTCATTATTTTCATCGATGACATACTTATTTACTCAAAGAATGATCAAGAGCACGAAGAACATTTGAGAAAAGTGCTAGAAGTATTGAGGAAAGAAAAACTGTACGCTAAGTTTTCAAAGTGTGCATTTTGGTTGGAAGAAGTTCAATTTCTCGGTCACATAGTGAACAAAGAAGGTATCCAGGTGGACTCGATAAAGATCGAAACCGTTGAAAAGTGGGAAACCCCAAAAACTCCGAAGCATATACGTCAATTTTTAGGATTGGCTGGTTACTACAGAAGATTCATCCAAGATTTCTCCAAAATAGCAAAACCCTTGACTGCATTAACGTATAAAGGGAAGAAATTTGAATGGAAGGATGAACAAGAGAAGGCGTTTTAGTTATTGAAGAAAAAGCTAACTACGGCACATATATTGTCATTGCCTGAAGGGAATGATGATTTTGTGATTTATTGTGATGCATCAAAGCAAGGTCTCGGTTGTGTATTAATGCAATGAACGAAGGTGATTGCTTATGCGTCTAGACAATTGAAGATTCACGAGCAAAATTATACAACTCACGATTTGGAATTTGGTGCTGTTGTTTTTGCATTAAAGACTTGGAGGCATTATTTATATGGGGTCAAAAGTATTATATATACCGACCACAAAAGTCTCCAACATATATTTAATCAGAAGCAACTGAATATGAGACAACGCAGGTGGATTGAACTGTTGAATGATTATGATTTTGAGATTCGATACCACCTGGGGAAGGCGAATGTGGTAGCCGACGCTTTGAGTAGAAATGACAGAGAACCTATACGGGTAAAAGCTATGAATATAATTATTCGTACTAACCTTACTACTCAAATAAAGGAGGCGCAACAGGGGGTTGTAAAAGAAGGAAAGTTGAAGAATGAGATACCCAAAGGATCAGAGAAACATATTAATATTCGGGAAGACAGAACCCGATATAGGGCTGATAGAATTTGGGTACCAAGGTTTGGAGATGTGAGAGAAATGGTACTTAAAAAAGCACATAAAATCAGATATTCAATACATCCCGGAGCGGGGAAGATGTATAAAGATCTCAAAAAAACACTTTTGGTGACCGGGTATGAAAGCCGATATTGCTAAATATGTAGGAGAATGTTTGACGTGTTCTAAAGTCAAAGCTGAACATCAGAAACCATCAGGTCTACTACAACAACCTGAAATCCCGGAATGGAAATGGGAAAACATTACCATGGATTTCATTACTAAATTGCCAAGGACTGCAAGTGGTTATGATACTATTTGGGTAATAGTTGATCGTCTCACCAAGTCAGCACACTTCCTGCCAATGAGAGAAGATGACAAAATGGAGAAGTTGGCGCGATTGTATTTGAAGGAGGTTGTCTCCAGACATGGAATACCCGTCTCTATTATCTATGATAGGGATGGTAGATTTGTTTCAAGGTTCTGGCAGATATTGCAACAAGCATTGGGGACTCGTCTAGACATAAGTACTGCCAATCATCCACAAACTGATGGGCAGAGCGAAAGGACGATACAAACGCTTGAAGACATACTACGAGCATGTGTTATTGATTTTGAAAACAGTTAGGATCGACACCTACCGTTAGCAGAATTTTCCTACAATAACAGTTATCATTCTAGTATTGAGATGGCGCCGTTTGAGGCACTTTATGGTAGAAAGTGCAGGTCTCCGATTTGTTGGAATGAAGTGGGGGATAGACAGATTACGGGTCCAGAGATAATACAAGAAACTATCGAGAAAATCATCCAAATTCAACAACGATTGAAAACCGCCCAGAGTCGACAAAAGAGCTACGCGGACAGTAAAAGAAAAGATATAGAGTTTGAAATTGGAGAAATGGTCATGCTTAAGGTTTCACCTTGGAAAGGCGTTGTTCGATTTGGTAAACGGGGGAAACTAAATCCAAGGTACATTGGACCATTCAAGATTATAGATCGTGTCGGACCAGTAGCTTACCAACTGAAGCTACCTCAACAACTCGTAGCTATACATAACACTTTCCACGTCTCGAATTTGAAGAAATGTTTTGCTAAAGAAGATCTCACTATTCCTTTGGACGAAATCCAAATCAATGAAAAACTTCAATTCATTGAAGAACCCGTCGAAATAATGGATCGTGAGGTTAAGAGACTTAAGTAAAACAAGATACCGATTGTTAAGGTTTGATGGAATGCTTGTAGAGGACCCGAGTTCACCTGGGAGTGTGAAGATCAGATGAAGAAGAAATACCCGCAACTATTTCCAGAAGATTCTTCAACACCTTCAACAACTTAAAATTTCGGGACGAAATTTATTTAACGGGTAGGTACTATAGTGACCCGAACTTTTCCATGTTTATATATATTAATTGAGGTTGATATTTACATGACTAAATGTTTTCAACATGTTAAGCAATCAAACTTGTTAAGACTTGATTAAATGAAATAAGTTTCATATAGACAATTGATCACCCAAGTTGACCGGCGATTCACGAACGTTACAAAATTGTAAAAACTACATGTTGTGGTATATATAGACATATATATATGGTTGACATAAGATTATGATGAGTAAGTATCTCACTAAATATATTAACAATGTGTGATATACATAAGAAATGAGATTACTAAGTTAAGAAACTCGAAATGATATATATAACGATTATCGTTATGATAACGTCTACTAAATACATATGTATCATATTAAGATATTGATACACTATATTTAACATGATAAAATGATGTTTAAATATATCATTAAGTGTGTTAACAATGAACTACATATGTAAAAACAAGACTACTAACTTAATGATTTTGAAACGAGACATATATGTAACGATTATCGTTGTAACGACATTTATCTGTATATATATCATACTAAGATATATTATATATCATAATATCATGATAATGTAACAATTTAACATCTCATTTGATATAATAAACAATGGGTTAACAACATTTAACAAGATCGTTAACATAAAGGTTTCAAAACAACATTTACATGTAACGACTAACGATGACTTAACGACTCAGTTAAAATGTATATACATGTAGTGTTTTAATATATATTCATACACTTTTTAAAGACTTCAAGACACTTATCAAAATACTTCTACTTAACAAAAATGCTTACAATTACATCCTCGTTCAGTTTCATCAACAATTCTACTCGTATGCACCTGTATTCGTACTCGTACAATACACAGCTTTTAGATGTATGTACTATTGGTATATACACTCCAATGATCAGCTATTAGCAGCCCATGTGAGTCACCTAACACATGTGGGAACCATCATTTGGCAACTAGCATGAAATATCTCATAAAATTACAAAAATATGAGTAATCATTCATGACTTATTTACATGAAAACAAAAATTACATATCCTTTATATCTAATCCATATACCAACGACCAAAAACACCTACAAAAACTTTCATTCTTCAATTTTCTTCATCTAATTGATCTCTCTCAAGTTCCATCATCAAGTTCTAAGTGTTCTTCATAAATTCCATAAGTATAGTTTCATAAAAATCAAGAATACTTCCAAGTTTGCAAGTCTACTTCCAAGCTTTCTAATCCATTCCAAGTAATCATCTAAGATCAAGGAACTTTTGTTATTTATAGTAGGTTATCTTTCTAATTCAAGGTAATATTCATATTCAAACTTTGATTCAATTTCTACAACTATAACAATCTTATTTCGAGTGAAAATCTTATTTGAACTGTTTTCGTGTCATGATTCTGTTTCAAGAACTTTCAAGCCATCCAAGGATCCTTTGAAGCTAGATCCATTTTTATCATTTCCAGTAGTTTTATCCAGAAAACTTGAGGTAGTAATGATGTTCATAACATCATTCGATTCATACATATAAAGCTATCGTATTCGAAGGTTTAAACTTGTAATCACTAGAACATAGTTTAGTTAATTCTAAACTTGTTCGCAAACAAAAGTTAATCCTTCTAACTTGACTTTTAAAATCAACTAAACACATGTTCGATATCTATATGATATGCTAACTTAATGATTTAAACCTGGAAACACGATGAACACCATAAAAATCGGATATACGCCGTCGTAGTGAAACCGGGGGCTGTTTTGGTTTGGATAATTAAAAACTATGATAAACTTTGATTTAGAAGTTGTTCTTCTGGGAAAATGATTTTTCATATGAACATGAAAATATATCCAAAAATCAAGGTTAAACTCAAAGTGGAAGTACGTTTTCTAAAATGGTCATCTAGACGTCGTTCTATCGACTGAAATGACTACCTTTACAAAAACGACTTGTAACTTATATTTCCGACTATAAACCTATAATTTTTCTGTTTAGATTCATAAAAAAGAGTTCAATATGAAACCATAGCAAATTGATTCACTCAAAACGGATTTAAAATGAAGAAGTTATGGGTAAAACAAGATTGGATATTTTTGATCTTTTTAGCTACGGGAAATGTTTAACAAATCTATACAAATCATATCCTAGCTAACTTATATTGTATTATACATGTATTCTAATATATTATGTAATCTTGAGATACCATAGACACGTATGCAAATGTTTTGACATATCATATCGACCCATGTATATATATTATTTGGAACAACCATAGACACTCTATATGCAGTAATGTTGGAGTTAGCTATACAGGGTTGAGGTTGATTCCAAAAATATATATACTTTGAGTTGTGATCTAGCCTGAGACGTGTATACACTGGGTTGTGGATTGATTCAAGATAATATATATCGATTTATTTCTGTACATCTAACTGTGGATAACTAGTTGTAGGCTACTAACGAGGACAGCTGACTTAATACACTCAAATCTTTAAAACATAATAAAAAAGGTTGTAATTATATTTTGATCATACTTTGATATATATGTACATATTTGTATAGGTTCGTGAATCGATCCATGACCAAGTCTTATTTCCGAGGAAGGAAATATCTGTGAAAATGAGTTATAGTCCCACTTTTAAAATCTAATATTTTTGGGATGAGAATACGTGCAGGTTTTATAAATGATTTACAAAATAGACACAAGTACGTGAAACTACATTCTATGGTCGAATTATCAAAATCGAATATGCCCCTTTTTATTAAGTCTGGTAATCTAAGAATTAGGGAACAGACACCCTAATTGACGCGAATCCTAAAGATAGATCTATTGGGCCTAACAAACCCCATCCAAAGTACCGGATGCTTTAGTACTTCGAAATTTATATCATATCCTAAGGGTGTCCCGGAATGATGGGGATATTCTTATATATGCATCTTGTTAATGTCGGTTACCAGGTGTTCACCATATGAATGATTTTTATCTCTATGTATGGGATGTGTATTGAAATATGAAATCTTGTGGTCTATTGTTACGATTTGATATATATAGGTTAAACCTATAACTCACCAACATTTTTATTGATGTTTAAAGCATGTTTATTCTCAGGTGAATATTAAGAGCTTCCGCTGTTGCATACTAAAATAAGGACAAGATTTGGAGTCCATGTTTGTATGATATTGTGTAAAAACTGCATTCAAGAAACATATGTCGATGTAATATATTTCTATTGTAAACCATTATGTAATGGTCGTGTGTAAACAGTATATTTTAGATTATCATTATTTGATAATCTACGTAATATTTTTAAAACCTTTATTGATAAAATAAAGGTTATGGTTGTTTTAAAAATAAATGCAGTCTTTGAAAAATGTCTCATATAGAGGTCAAAACCTCGCAACGAAATCAATTAATATGGAACGTTTATAATCAATATGAACGGGACATTTCAGAATGTCAACTGTAGCAGTTGATAATACCGAGTCTAAGTTTAAAACTTAGAAATGTAACAGAATCCTTTCTCAAACCACACCAATTAGCTGCGTATAATCAAACCGAATGTGATAGAATCACAAACACACAACAATCTGCAACACTTAAGATAAATTTCCAGTAATGAAGCAGACTCGGTATGACAGTTACGATACCGAGTGTTGATCAAATCTTCAAAACTTGAAGAAATGAAGAAATTGAACCATCAGAAATGTGAATTAACACCTCACGAACACAACTGAATCTTTAAATCTTCACAAAAATCCAGAATCAAGCTTGAATTAAGCAATACCGAGAGTTTTAGCCACGAACTCTAAAAATCAACTTGATTCTCCATAATTGAAGTTAAAAATCTGTAATGATGATCGAAACTCTTTCTAATAGACCTAATACACCTTCGCTGAACTTATCACAAGAATCTGAACGTCTGATTATCAAATTCGATAATACCGAATCTGATTCAATTCTACCGAGAGTATTCAGATTCTGTAATCTACAATCTCTGGATCGATATAGTGATGTAGAATCACTCCCTGGAAGCTCTGATACCAAATGATAGGTCAGATCATGTTGAGATCGAGAGAAATGATAAGATAGAATGAGATTCGGTAAGTAAGAAGGAGATTCTGTATGTGAGAGAGTCGGTACAATTTACATTCCACAGCTTCTAGAACTCAGTTATAATACAATGGCTATCTAATTAGGACTACTTAGGTTCCTTATATAGCCCTCTTCTAAGGAACCTTCATTTAAGCATGTTTCACATTAACACTATACAACTTCGGGGTCCTAACAAGGATCTTGTGGTAAGAGCTATAGGTGTTTGTGAAGTCTTCAAAGGGACGTAAGGGTTCATAAGTTGCGGCTTATCGAAGTACTAGCGTTGTATCCGGACACTCCACCGAGTTTGGGGTATCATAGTGAAGAAAAATCTCAATTCGTAGAATTGAGGAGTGGATTAAAGAAGATTAGTTAACATCTTCCCGAACCACTATAAATCATTGTGTTTGTTCTCTCTTCCCTTATCTTTTTAATTACATTTATATATGCATGTATCTTGTTAGTATTATTTGAGAACAAACATTTCAAGTGACACTATATTAAGTTCAAGTTCGAGAAAAACGCAAAGAAAATTTTAAAATCGACTAAGTAACTATTCACCCCCCTCTAGTTACTTACAACATCTTCAATTTGCATCTTCCAAAAGGTAAAATCATTCCCATCAAACTTATCAATCTTCACATCACTCTTTTCCGTCATTGTTCCCGTGAAACAGAATCGAATCCGACAGCATTGCACTTTCGAACCTCAATCCTAGTGTTAAGTCGCGCCGTGGATAAAGGAGCCGCGCCGTGGCTTAAAGCTGCAACAAATTTATTTTCTAGTTTTTCAAATCCTTGATTAACTCGCTTCGGACTCTAACAGTTAATTCTCTCGCAGTTATGCAGAGTAAAAATTTTATATCCTAAAATCACTATGATCCAATGGTTAATGAACCCTGATGTTAATCCTCTCGTACGAAAGTGACAAATTATTTTCTATAACTTTTTGGATTGAGTTTGATTTTTGTTCGGTTTCTTCAATCAAACCAAAGTTCTGAGGATTGTAAAGTCATATGCGAGGACGCGATGAAGAGAACCGGAAGAGATATATTATATAATATATTAATTGGTTTTAAAAAGTAACTTAGAACGTAAAAAATAGTAAATAAGCAGTGGGATCCCTCCGAATCATCGGAGACTAATTGAACCCGGGGATTATTTAGTTTAGTGAATTTGTATTTCAAGATCAACATCGCTTTAATACCATGTTAGAATAATTGTATATCGACTATGTTTGATTGTTTATAAAGTATCATCACTATATACATTAAAAGAGAGTCTCGATTAGCTAATAAATATTTTCAAAACCCCCTTAATTACCATTAGATTAGAAAATTACATTATAATACCCCTTGATCCAACGGTCCTTAATCATTCACTAAAAAAATTAGCTAATAAATCAATTTTACATATACACTGTCTCTAAAAGGTTAGGTTTTCATTTTTTTCCCAGTTTTTACTTCCGATTAATTTGTTATTTGTTGCTAATTTTTTCCTGCAAACGTAATATTATTATCTCTTTACCTGCAAGCTTCGATGGTTGTTGGTCTTGAAGCTCACATTTACTTGAATATTTATTTGTTTTGATGATAGGTGATGTCTATGTCACTGAGTGGCTTTTCATTAGATGCCAAAGCTCATAACGTAGCATTTGAACGCTGAATTGAAGCTGTGTTTTTTTTTTTTACTGGAATCTCAGTTCTAAAATCACATCCCATGATCTTGGTTTTGATGGGAATAGCTTTAGCTGAAGGTATCCTATTACTTCTATAAATAATCGATCTTATATTTTTCTGCTATCCTTTTTATAACTAATGTCATAACCCGACCTTAACCATAAGGACGAATACAATAACATATGATTTCATCGCGAGGTATTGACCTCTATATGCGACATTTTTCAAAAACTGCATTCGTTTTTACAATACAAACCATAGCTTTTATTACAAATACAAGGTTTAAATAACTTAATAATGATTATCGTTTAGCGATAATCTTAGACTTACAAACTTTACATGTGATAATAACAATACGACCTCCAACATATTTTACATTACAAATCCTCCGATATGCAGTTTTATTTTTGACACAAATATGCATACTCAAGATCTTGCTTAAATTCAACATGTTGCAGCGGAAGCTTTTAGTTATCACCTGAGAATAAACATGCTTAAAACGTCAACATAAAGTTGGTGAGATATAGGTTTAATGCCGACAACGTTATGAATATTGACCACAAGATTTCATATATAAATGTTTTAATAAAAATATTCTAAGTTGTTGAGCACTTGATAACCATACTTAACATTTAATCAACGTCGCATATTCCCAAAAAAAAAATTCCAAGCTGACCTGGCAGCTCGACCCCAGCCAGGGGCTCTGCCCCTTGGACCCCGCCAGGGGTTGCCACCCCTTGGACCCCGCCAGGGGTTGCCACCCCTTGGACCCCGCTTATCGGGGGCGCTGCCCCCGAACCCCCGTCATAATCAAGATAAGTTCAAACAAGTGTGCACTCCACACTTCTCCAAACTTGTTCGATATTTATCAAGATTATTTTGGTTACAAATTAATCCCATTACACTTAAATCATATTGGTGACATAGATCACCAACACATTATATATTGCAAGTATATATGTCAAAGAATGTTACATATAGATATCGTTTTAAAAACTTAAGTTAGTGGTCTCAAAGTATACTTATAACTCATTGTTGTTAGTTCACAATGAAATGTTAAAGCATCCTTAAATCAGGTTAAATATGTATAAATATGTACATATACATAATCGTATAATTATCGTGTGTTATATAGTTCGTGATATCATCGGTCAAATTGGACGGTCAAACGTTGTGTGAAACTCTTTTCAAAAACATAAGTCTCAACAGTTTGGATTGCTTATCATGTTGGTAAGGTTTATTTTATGTGAATATTAATCTCATAAGTATAAAACGATCGGAAGAATCCGGGTCGTTACAGTACCTACCCGTTAAATAAATTTCGTCCCGAAATTTTAAAGTTGTACCTATTTTGCGTTGTCCGGAAACAAATGTGGATACTTTTGTTTCATCTGATCCTCTCGTTCCCAAGTAAACTCGGGACCCCTTCGAGCATTCCAACGAACCTTAACGATTGGTATGTTGCTCTGCTTGAGCCGTTTAACTTCACGGTCCATGATTTCGACTGGTTCTTCTATGAATTGTAGTTTCTCATCGACTTGGATTTCTTCAAGAGGAATGGTGAGATCTTCCTTTGCAAGACATTTCTTGAGGTTTGAGACGTGAAATGAATTATGTACCCCAGTGAGTTGTTGTGGTAACTCGAGTCGATAAGCTACCAGTCCGATGCGTTCGATGATCTTGAACGGGCCTACATACCTTGGGTTCAGTTTACCCCTTTTCCCAAAACGTATTACACCTTTCCAAGGTGACACCTTTAGCATAACCATGTCACCGATCTGAAACTCTAATGGTTTCCTTCGGACATCGGCGTAGCTCTTTTGGCGACTACGGGCTGTTTTCAATCTCTCCTTGATTTGCACTATCTTCTCAGTAGTTTCATGGATGATCTCGGGACCAGTTAAATGTCGATCTCCTACTTCATTCCAACAGATAGGGGATCTACACTTCCTTCCATAAAGTGCTTCGAATGGTGCAGCTTTAATGCTCGCATGATAACTATTATTATACGAGAATTCTGCTAATGGTAGATATTTATCCCATCCATTTCCAAAATCGATCACACATGCCCTAAGCATGTCTTCAAGAGTCTGAATTGTTCTTTCACTCTACCCGTCAGTTTGCGGATGGTATGCGGTGCTCATATCCAAACGGGTTCCCAGGGCCTCCTGTAGTGATTGCCAAAACTTTGATGTAAATCTACTATCACGATCGGATATAATGGAAATAGGTATTCCATGCATTGAAACAATTTCCTTTATGTATAATCGTAATAGTTTCTCCATTCTATCCGTTTCCTTTATAGGCAAGAAATGTGCAGATTTGGTGAGACGATCAACTATTACCCAAATGGTGTCATAACCCCAGGTAGTCTTAGGTAACTTTGTGATGAAATCCATGGTAATACCATCCCATTTCCATTCTGGGATTTCTGGTTGTTGAAGTAACCCTAACGGCTTCTGATGTTCTGCTTTGACTTTGGAACAAGTTAAACATTCCCCAACATATGTTGCAACATCTGTCTTTAAATTAGGCCACCAATAATGCGTCTTAAGATCTTGATACATCTTTCCAACTCCAGGATGTATCGAGTATCTTGTCTTATGTGCCTCATTCAATATCAACTTCCTTAATCCACCCAACTTCGGTACCCAAATACGATTTGCAAAATATCGAATTCCGTCTTCCCGCATAACGAGTTGCTTCTCATACTTCTTCATTATTTCATTTCCTATGTTTTCTTTAGTAAGAGCTTCTCGTTGAGCCTCTTTGATTTGTGAGTTGAGATTCATGCGAATTTTTATGTTCATTGCTCGTACTCGAATTGGTTCCTTTCTGCTTAGAGCGTCGGCTACTACATTCGCTTTCCCGGGATGATAGCGAATCTCACAATCATAGTCGTTTATCAGCTCAACCCACCTACGTTGCCTCATGTTCAGCTGTTTCTGATCGAAAATATGTTGAAGGCTTTTATGATCAGTAAACACAGTGCATTTAACTCCATATAAATAGTGTCTCCATATCTTCAATGCAAACACTACTGCCCCCAATTCTAGATCATGCGTCGTATAATTCCGCTCGTGAATCTTCAATTGTCGAGATGTGTATGCAATAACTTTCTTTCGTTGCATAAGGACGCAACCAAAACCTTGTCGCGAAGCGTCACAATATATCTCAAAATCATCGTTCCCTTCAGGTAACGATAAAATAGGTGCCGTGGTCAACTTCTTCTTGAGTAATTGAAATGCACTCTCCTGCTCAACGGTCCATTCGTACTTCTTCCCTTTTTGTGTTAACGCTGTCAATGGTTTAGCTATTCGGGAAAAATCTTGAATAAACCTTCTATAATAACCGGCTAAACCCAAAAATTGGCGTATCTACGTTGGTGTCTTAGGAGTCTCCCATTTTTCAATGGCCTCAATTTTAGCTGGATCAACCTGAATTCCTTTGCTACTAACAACGTGGCCAAGAAATTGCACTTCTTTCAACCAAAATGCACACTTAGAAAATTTGGCGTATAACTGTTCTTTTCTTAACAATTCTAATACCAACCTTAAATGCTGCTCATGCTCTTGCTCACTCTTGGAATAGATAAGAATATCGTCAATGAAAATGATAACAAACTTATCTAAATACGAACTACAAACTCGATTCATGAGGTCCATGAATACAGCTGACGCATTAGTCAACCCAAACGGCATGACCAAAAATTCATAATGACCGTAGCGTGTCCGAAAAGCAGTTTTCGGAATATCTTCTTCTTTGACACGTAATTGATGATAGCCCGATCTTAAGTCGATTTTCGAGTACAAACATGATCCTTGCAATTGATCAAATAAGTCATCAATTCTCGGTAATGGATACCGATTCTTAATAGTTAACTTATTTAATTCACGATAATCTATACACATTCGGAAAGATCCATCTTTCTTCTTGACGAATAAAATCGGAGCTCCCCACGGTGAAGTGCTCGGTCGAATGAAACCACGGTCCAGTAATTCTTGTAACTGGCTTTGTAACTCTTTCATCTCAGATGGTGCAAGTCTATATGGAGCACGAGCCACTGGTGCAGCTCCTGGTACTAGATCTATTTGAAATTCTATAGATCTAAATGGAGGTAATCCCGGCAACTCTTCCAGAAATACTTCAGGAAAATCTCTTGCCACAGGCACGTCGTTGATGCTCTTCACTTTTTCCTTCGTTTCGACTTTATTAACATGTGCTAGGATAGCATAGCACCCTTTCTTCAAGCACTTTTGAGCTTTCAAACAACTAATGAGTTTTAGCTTTGAGTTACCCTTCTCTCCATAAATCATTAATGGCGTTCTATCCTTACGAGGAATGCGAATTGCCTTCTTGGCGCACACAACTTCAGCTCCTATTTTGGACATCCAGTCCATGCCGACTATTGATAAGGCTAAAAAGGAACATATATTTCATAGCAAAATCCCCCAAGAAAGACAAGATTTTAGTTGCAATTGTTCCATTTTCAAGTGATATTCGTTTATATTAAATAAGTGCGAAGACAAAAGGCGAAAACGACGAATTAAAGACACAAAGGTCCAAAAAGCTCAAATATACAAGATACAAATAAAAAGGTTCAAATTATTGATGAAGAACGTCTAAAAATGACAAGAGTACAAGTTGCGGAACGCAAAGTACACGATATAAAATAGTACGAAAGGACGTTCGAAAATCCGGAACCGGGACCCGAGCCAAGAAGAAACGCCCGACGCAATGGACCAAAAATATCTAGTCTACTATGCACATAAATATAATATAATATATAAATAATTATTAAAATTATTTATATTTTATATATATTTAATAAATATGTCGACGAACAAGAAGACAAAAGATATGTGAGCTGTCCAGCGTGGCCATGCGAGTCGCATGGCAAATAGGCATAAACCCATGCGAGTCGCATGGCAGTAAAAATCTGGCCAAATGCCTATAAAAAGGCAGTTTATGCACGAACTCAAACACATCTTTTTCTTTTCCTTCTCTGTAAACATATAACATAAATAAATAATTATAATTTTAATTATAATTTTAATAATTATGATTTAGTTTAGTATTGTAACAAATGATTTACGGGTTTTAAGTCAAGACTCTGCCCGTGTAATACTACGATATTAATACCCACTGTAAGTTATGTCTTTCCTTTTTAATTTAATGTCTCGTAGCTAAGTTATTATTATGCTTATTTAAAACGAAGTAATCATGATGTTGGGCTAATTACTAAAATTGGGTAATTGGGCTTTGTACCATAATTAAGGTTTGGGCAAAAGACCGACACTTGTGGAAATTGGACTATTGACTATTAATAGATGGGGGGTATTGTCTAATTGAGTGACAACTCATTGGAGTCTGTCGAACCTATCTTCAAATTAATTATCCTAATAATTAATAATGATTATGGTTGTCCTATTTAGTGACGTTCATATGGAATCTATTATAATCATTTAATTAATTATTCGGGTTGGGTAATTAATTATTCAAACTGATCAAGTGGGTAAATTAATATTCATATCTAATCAAAACAGGGGTAGATTACATACAGTGATAACTGGTGTAATTGTTGACAGAAGTGATAACTGCGTCACAGTTTAAATCCTTAATTAGTTGGAATATTTGACTTCGGGTATAAGGGTAATTTGACGAGGACACTCGCACTTTATATTTATGACCGATGGACTATTATGGACAAAAACCAGATAGACGTATCAAATAAACCAGGACAAAGGACAATTAACCCATGGTAATAAATTAAAATCAACACGTCAAACATCATGATTACGGAAGTTTAAATAAGTATAATTCTTTTATTGTATTTCTCATCGTATCTTTATTTACTGTCATTTTAATACTCGCAATTTTATTTACTGTCATTTTATTTATTGTCATTATTTTACGCACTTTAATTATCGTCATTTATCTTTACGCTTAAAATATAGAATCGACAAACCGGTCATTAAACGGTAAAACCCCCCTTTTATAATAATATTACTACTTATATAATTATATATATTTTATATAAATATAGTTAAAAATATAGTAAGTATCACCAGCTCCATGTGGAACGAACCGGACTTACTAAAAACTACACTACTCTACGATTAGGTACACTGCCTATAGTGTTGTAGCAAGCTTTAGGTATATCCCATCCGTAAATTAATAAAACTTGTGTCATATTTTGTAGTATTTTGTATTAAAAATAATACTATTTCGTACCCTCACGCTACATCATCAAGTTTTTGGCGCCGCTGCCGGGGAGCGCTAAAACGCTATATTTTTAATTATAATAATATTGAAATAAAATATAATAATATAATAATATTGAAATAGAATATAATAATATAATAATATTTTAGAATCAAAATACGTAAAGTTTTAAAAAGTCGTATTTATTAAATACTTCAGGGGTATATTATATAACTTATAATTAATAATTTCTATCATGTCGCTTTCATGTGAATAGTAAATTAATTAATTTATTTTCATTTACTATTCATGAATAGTAAATGAATTAAAAAAAAGTTTTAAAAAAAAATTATAATTATAAAAAAATTAGTAATTTGTAAAAAAAAAATCGTTTTTTAAAAAAAAAAAAATCGTTTTTTTAAGAAAAAAAATCGTTTTTTTTTAAAAAAAAAAAAAAAAAAGTTGTAAAAAAAAAACGTTTTTTTTTTAAGAAAAAAAATTCGTTTTAAAAAAAAAAAAAAAAAAAAAGTTGTAAAAAAAATTCGTTTTTTTAAAAAAAAAAAATTTAAAAATTTTTTTTTTTTAAAAATAATAAATAATAATTTTTTTTTTTAAGTTTTATTACCTTTAGATTTTTAGACTATAGTTACAATTTTTAGTATTAAGTTTAGTTTTGCATAGTTATTTTTATTTCTAGAATTTTTAGGTTTGCCGTAAAATCCCTTAAGTGCTTATTCCTTAGACTAAGATTTAGGTGCTTTAGAATTTTGCGACGCCGTTTTTCGCGCTACTTTCTTATTTTTATTTTTCGACGCCTATTTTTTGACCTTTTATTTTTCGACATTTTTCGACGCGCAATCTATTTCTTTCTTATTTCTAGCCATTCTAGTTTTTAGGACTTAGAATTTTTTCTACTTCTTCTCTAAATTTCTTAAAATTACGAAAATTTATTTTAAGTGGTTAAATTGATAGACATCAAAATTTTCTGGTTCGTAGTAATAGTTGGATTTGTACGTGGACCGGGTTATTGGAGCCAAACAGTACTCAATTATATTGAGACCAAACGAATCCTGCCCCTCTGCTGCATCTTTTGGCTATTCGAAACGTGGGCAAAATCAGAAAAGTCTATTGATTGGATAACTTATTATAATTTTTCTTTCCTTTTAAAAACTAATAGGATATTCAGTGAATGCACCGAGCAAGACGTTCACCACCTTTTATACGTTCACCACCTGTAACTCGATCAAGATATTTAGCAAATATTGTCGCCGTTGATTTTTCTTTAGAATCATCATCCAGTCGAACAAATACTCCAATTCAAATTTCCGACAATCCATCTTTTGAACCCGATTTCACAACTAAGAAACTGGAGGATATTCAAGGACAATTCCAAGATCCTGAACCACAAACCGTTAAATCAGAGTCCTCTAGTGATTCGTATTCAACGAATTCAATTATGGAAGTAACGGAACCTCTAAGTATGGAAGATCGAATGAGAGCTAAACGCACGGGCCAAGGTCACGCCATTATTAAGCCAGAAGTTAATGCTCCAGATTATGAAATCAAAGGACAAATTCTACATATGGTAACTAATCAGTGCCAATATAGTGGTACGCCAAAAGAAGATCCCAACGAACATCTTCGTACGTTTAAAAGAATTTGTACACTATTCAAAATCCGAGAAGTGGAAGATGAGCAGATCTATCTCATGTTATTTCCCTGGACTTTAAAGGGAGAAGCCAAAGATTGGTTAGAATCGTTACCTGAAGGGGCGATTGACACATGGGATGTCTTAGTTGAAAAATTTCTTCAAAGATTCTTTCCGGCATCTAAAGCCGTGAGACTTCAAGGAGAAATTGTTACGTTCGCGCAAAAGCCAAATGAAACATTATATGAGGCATGGACAAGATTCGGAAGGATGTTGAGAGGATGTCCTCAACATGGTTTAGACACTTATCAAATAGTACAAATATTTTACCAAGGTGTCAATGTTGCTACAAGAAAAGACATCGACATAACAGCTGGTGGTTCCATTATGAAGAAAACCGCAACTGAAGCTTACAAAATTATTGATAACACAGCCTCCCACTCTCATGAGTGGCACCAAGAGAAAGATATATATCGTTCATCTAAAGCGGCTAGAGCCGATTCTAGCCATAACTTTGATTCCGTTTCCGTAAAAATAGATGCTTTCGAGAGACGAATGGAAAAGATGAATAAAGATATTCACGCAATACGAATCAGTTGTGAGCAATGCGGTGGACCACACTTAATGAAAGACTGTCACATTGAACAAACGATGGAACAACGTGAGAATGTTGTCTACATGAACCAAAGGCTGGAAAATAGTTATCAGAATAATTATCAACCGCCAAGGCTAAACTTCAATCGAAATCAAAACATTCTTTACAATCCAAATGGAACCAACAATAACTCGTACAACCAACAAGGTACGAATAACCAACCAACTCAAAACAACACTTTCAATCAACAAAGACCTGGCTTATATAAACCACAACAACAAACCGAAGAGAAAAAGTCAAATATGGAAGATGTGGTATTTAAGCTAGTTGAATCTCAAACACAATTTATTGAAACTCAAACTCAAATGAATGAGAGGTTTGATCAGTCATTTAGAACTCAACAAGCTTCTATTTTGAATCTAGAAAAACAAGTAGGTACTCTTGTTAGATTGATGAGTGAAAGGAAACAAGGAAAGCTACCGAGTAATACTGAAGTAAATCCTCGGAATGAAAATGTTAATATGGTTTCAACAAATTCTGAAAAACCAGTATCAGAAGATGGGAAGGTTTTAGATGAGAGTAACAATGAAGAAGCTACACCACCACCACCCGAGTATGTAAAGCCAGTGGTGGCACCATACAAACCACCCATCCCGTTTCCAAGAAAAGGAGTTGAGTATGAGCAAGTGATAGGTAATAAAGATTGTGATACCTCTGGAAAGAAGAAGAAGAAAAAGAATAAGAAAGTGCAAGAAACAAAAGCCGTAAATATAAACCCGGTGAAGACAGTTCCACCAAAACCTCCACCTAGGGTAGGTGATCCGGGTGAATTTATTGTTCCTTGTCTACTTAGTGATTGTGTCATGTATGATGCACTAGCAGATTTAGGTGCAAGTGTAAGTGTTATGTCTCTTTCCTTATATAAGAGATTAGGTGTAGGTAAGTTAAGTCCAACGGATATGAGTGTTCGACTCTTTGATCAAACCATTAAGCACCCAGTTGGAATTGCTGACAACCTACCCATTCAAGTAGGTAATTTAACCTTTCTAGTCGAATTCATTGTCATTGACATAGAAGAGGACCCAAACATTCCTCTAATTTTAGGTCGACCATTCTTTGCGTCCACCGGGGCGTTATTTGATGTAGGAAATGGAAGAATGACACTTAGTAGTGGTAACAAATCGATCACCTTTATGATTCGAAAGTCTAAATCTCCACCAACCAAAACCATTGAACCAGCAAAAACGATTGGTAACAACCATGTTGTTTTACCAACTCCAACGGTAGTGCTTAATAATAATGAAACGCCTAAGTGTGGGGAAAATGAAGTAACACCTAATGATGACATGATAACAAAGAACCCCGTTGTTGATACGAAATTAAATGATCTCGTTATTAATAGTTCAATGAAGAAACTTATTAAACGGATTCGCGATGCTAGAACCAAGGGGAACTTTAAGTTATGTAACCGGTTAGTATCCAATCTATCACCTAAAGAAAAGGAGAAACTAGTTGAAATTGTGGATATTACACAGGAATCCGACCAATGGCTTAAAGAAAAAGTCACGGATATGCAAGTTGATTATGGACCAAGAGAAATTAACGATGAAGTTAATCACAATTTTGACACCACGGCTACCTAAGTGTGGGGAGATTCAAATGTTCTAAAAAGAAAATGCTATCTAGAGTTAGTTGTTCTGTTCTCGTGTAGTTCCGAGAATGGAACCCGATTGGTCTTTTCCGCTAGCAGACACTAAAGAACTAGTTTCCTCCCTCCATTCTGAATTTTTTTTTTATTTTGTAGGTTTTATATAAAAATTAATATGCTTTTTAAATTTAAGTTTTGTGTGATTTTAAAAACAAAATTTACTTTATTTCATTAAGTTAAAAAAAAAAAAATTGATTTCTAAAATTCGTCGTGAGTTGAAGACTAGGTCATAGAGCCGAAATTGCTTTACCCGAGAGCGGGGCGAAAAATTTTGTTATCATTATTTTTAATTTTATTGATCTAAAGTATGCCAAAAAAAATATTATATTTTATAAATTTTTGAACGTGGGAAAATATACCCAACTTCAAAAATATGTATATATGTTTGTATTTTATGTTATGTACAAAACAGGGTAAAAACAGCGCACTTTCAAAGAATGTCATTAAGTTCAGCAAAAGCTTCTAATTTTGACGACAAGACGCAAAATATCAAATGTGATGTAAAATAATATGCTTACAAACTGGGTATTTTTAATCACTTTTCTACACTAATCACCCTCATGAATTTATAATTATAGTCTGATTTCATGCAAATGAGGGCATTGCATGATCTCAAGTGTGGGGAAGGGTTATAAATTCTCTCGGGTTTACACTTAGTTTATTTGCCAAATTTTGTGAAAATTTGAAAAATTTTCAATTAAATGAACTCAAAATCATGTTTATACATATTTATGAACGATGAAAACTAGGTGATAATACCGAAATTATCGTTACCTCGAAAAGGACATAAATTGAGAAACACCCTAAAACGCTTGAATTCATTTAAAATGAAATAGAAGAAAATAAAAAGGCAAAGAAAGAAACTAAGTGTGGGAAGAATGTACCAAGTTATTCAATTTAAAACATATATCACATATTTTTGTACAAGATTATTGCAGGTACTTTTGCTTTGGACGATACTAATCAGTTTTACCCGGTTTACTGTAATACATTTGAAAGAAAGATGGATCTACACGATGAATCAATTCCATCATTAAAAGGAAGTAAAGTCTTCCGAAAAAGACACGCGCTTCTTGATTTAGGTCATGAAGTTGTCGTCCAGACCAGCTGTAGGTTGACGAAAAATCTAGAAAAGTCATCACTAAAATCAGCAGGAAATCCACGGACCTCAGCATCAAACAGGGTCGCCAAGTGGTCAGATTTATCCTAACCATGAGAAGGATTTATCTCGTACAATGGGGAGGCACCGTGCAAATTAGCTTGATAAGACTAATGAATCAGATCCCCAGAAAAGGATAATCTCCTTAAAGATTAAAAATCAGCTTTTAAGACTGATAATACTCAATCCTAGAGATTGACCTTAAAGATTGAGAATTCAAACTCATGGAATTCGATGATATCTAAACTCGAGCTTGAACGAGAAAATATTTTGATCAAATTACAAACCGATTTGTTTTCTGAAAACCCATTTTCAATGCGTTCATTACCATTGAACGTAAAATCCTAGGAATTCACCTAGAATTCATTAGGTCACCTGAACCAAATCGGGTGTCAACCGTAAGAACGGTGGTTGCATAGCATGGTCGGAGACAGGACCTTGTGCCAGACCGAAAAATCATAGGATGATCTTTACTATTGCTCCTACCAAGGATAGTTCTAGCATCCGACACGTAAAAAAAGACCATGAAAATCTGCATGTCATTAGACATTGCCTTAACAGTTTCTTGTTCATCGCTTTCCTTTACAACCGGACGGTAGTTTACCGAAAGGTAATATACGGAACAAGTAAACTGGATGTGTGCTATTCGATACCGGGATAGCAGTGGATTACACGAACCTAAAATTTTTTAGCCAAAATATTGATCCACAAATATATTTTGCAACACCGATGATGGATCAAATCAGAAAACTTGTCTAGGGTAAAATCTAGCTTGAATTTTTAAAAGTTCAAATGTTTTCATAAAGATCCAATTTCCTAAAGGATCTACATTTTTATAGTCATGTGGGACTGTAAACCGCCTTTTAAATGTGCACTTTGCTTTGGAAACCGAAAGTAAATCGGCTATTTGATTGCAAGTGTCGTTGACCTAAACCCAAGGCAACTGTGGATGACACACCCACCTTTAACCATGGTTCTATTGTTAATATCATTGTTTATACCGCTCTATCAAAATCACTGATGTACAAAGTGTGAAGAATAAAGAAGTGATTCGTGTGATGTATTATATTATTTCAAGACTGTATTGCTTGAGGACAAGCAACGCTCAAGTGTGGGGATATTGATAAGGCTAAAAAGGAACATATATTTCATAGCAAAATCCCCCAAGAAAGACAAGATTTTAGTTGCAATTGTTCCATTTTCAAGTGATATTCGTTTATATTAAATAAGTGCGAAGACAAAAGGCGAAAACGACGAATTAAAGACACAAAGGTCCAAAAAGCTCAAATATACAAGATACAAATAAAAAGGTTCAAATTATTGATGAAGAACGTCTAAAAATGACAAGAGTACAAGTTGCGGAACGCAAAGTACACGATATAAAATAGTACGAAAGGACGTCCGAAAATCCGGAACCGGGACCCGAGCCAAGAAGAAACGCCCGACGCAATGGACCAAAAATATCTAGTCTACTATGCACATAAATATAATATAATATATAAATAATTATTAAAATTATTTATATTTTATATATATTTAATAAATATGTCGACGAACAAGAAGACAAAAGATATGTGAGCTGTCCAGCGTGGCCATGCGAGTCGCATGGCAAATAGGCATAAACCCATGCGAGTCGCATGGCAGTAAAAATCTGGCCAAATGCCTATAAAAAGGCAGTTTATGCACGAACTCAAACACATCTTTTTCTTTTCCTTCTCTGTAAACATATAACATAAATAAATAATTATAATTTTAATTATAATTTTAATAATTATGATTTAGTTTAGTATTGTAACAAATGATTTACGGGTTTTAAGTCAAGACTCTGCCCGTGTAATACTACGATATTAATACCCACTGTAAGTTATGTCTTTCCTTTTTAATTTAATGTCTCGTAGCTAAGTTATTATTATGCTTATTTAAAACGAAGTAATCATGATGTTGGGCTAATTACTAAAATTGGGTAATTGGGCTTTGTACCATAATTAAGGTTTGGGCAAAAGACCGACACTTGTGGAAATTGGACTATTGACTATTAATAGATGGGGGGTATTGTCTAATTGAGTGACAACTCATTGGAGTCTGTCGAACCTATCTTCAAATTAATTATCCTAATAATTAATAATGATTATGGTTGTCCTATTTAGTGACGTTCATATGGAATCTATTATAATCATTTAATTAATTATTCGGGTTGGGTAATTGATTATTCAAACTGATCAAGTGGGTAAATTAATATTCATATCTAATCAAAACAGGGGTAGATTACATACAGTGATAACTGGTGTAATTGTTGACAGAAGTGATAACTGCGTCACAGTTTAAATCCTTAATTAGTTGGAATATTTGACTTCGGGTATAAGGGTAATTTGACGAGGACACTCGCACTTTATATTTATGACCGATGGACTATTATGGACAAAAACCAGATAGACGTATCAAATAAACCAGGACAAAGGACAATTAACCCATGGTAATAAATTAAAATCAACACGTCAAACATCATGATTACGGAAGTTTAAATAAGTATAATTCTTTTATTGTATTTCTCATCGTATCTTTATTTACTGTCATTTTAATACTCGCAATTTTATTTACTGTCATTTTATTTATTGTCATTATTTTACGCACTTTAATTATCGTCATTTATCTTTACGCTTAAAATATAGAATCGACAAACCGGTCATTAAACGGTAAAACCCCCCTTTTATAATAATATTACTACTTATATAATTATATATATTTTATATAAATATAGTTAAAAATATAGTAAGTATCACCAGCTCCCTGTGGAACGAACCGGACTTATTAAAAACTACACTACTCTACGATTAGGTACACTGCCTATAGTGTTGTAGCAAGGTTTAGGTATATCCCATCCGTAAATTAATAAAACTTGTGTCATATTTTGTAGTATTTTGTATTAAAAATAATACTATTTCGTACCCTCACGCTACATCATCAACTATTACATCAAAACTTCCTAATTCTACGGGTATCAAATCAATCTTAAATGTTTCTCCGGCTAAATTTATTTTACAATCACGCAAATTTTATCGGCTTTAATTAATTTACCATTAGCTAACTCAATCATGTACTTAGCATCTAGAGGTAATAATGAACAATTCAATTTAGCGTGAAAGTCTCTACATATGTAACTTCTATCGGCACCAGTATCAAATATAATAGATGCGGATAAGTTATTAATGGTAAACGTACCCATAACAAGCTTCGGGTCTTCATACGCCTCTCTAGCACTAATAACAAATGCTCTTCCACGTGCAGATCCGTTGTAGCGACCCCGACAAATCGTCAAGTGACGGCGTCGACTACGTAGGTCCCATTACCTGGTCATAAGTCTTTAAAACAGACGTTTGACCCAAAATATATCGCATCCATTCAAGTGTAAAGATTGTTTCAAGGTTTACAAAGATAATTGACCACAAGTTAAATTACAACGTTATAAGTACAAATGAAAACTATGCGACACAGTTTAAATAAGTTCAAAAGATGCTCCAAAATGCATGTATACTCGACATCCAAGCAAGTATCAAAAGAGTGCGGAAGCATGTATCACTAAGCATTCAAAACCTGAGAAAACATAGAAGAATCTGTCAACGAAAACGTTGGTGAAATCATAGGTTTAGTAAGTATTAAACGTTGTTTTTGAACCACAAGATTTTGTATTTCCATAACGTAGATTATCCAAATCATTTGCATTCCAAAAGTGTTGTTATACGCGAGCACTCAATTATCAAAACTTAACCAACGTTACCCCATCACACAGTGCTAGAACCCACACTAAAACACAAAAATATATTTCATCCGCATAACGGTAGCGAACCGTCCGAATGAGGGTTTGTTAAACCCGTATGGCCACACAATATAAGTTCTCGCTTACACCCTGCAAGTGTAACTAATGATAATCGAATTGAGGCATTTTTGTTCTAACTCGCACGTGGAATGTTTGTTTTCCTTGTACTTGTGTTCAAAGTATAAAAGTAAGTAGTACAAAATGTAACAAAGTATATGTTTCTCAGCCCACAATTTAAAAGTATAAAAAGTTGTTGAAAAGGTGGGACTATGATCTCACCTTGAGCGCGAGAGTTAATAAAGTACTTCAACAAGTAAACGCGTGCAAAGACAAAGCTAGTCTTGACCTAAACATATAGGTTATATCAATATCGGTAAGCACAAACGGTCAAAGATGTTCAATTAGTCCTATGGCTCGTTACGACTCGATTATATTAACATGTGAATCAACTAGTCAAGTTTCATGCAAGTTACAAGTAAATAATCATGTTAGAAAGGTTGCATAAGTATTTGGTTAAGTTTGACAAAAAGTCAAACTTGGTCGGGTCAAAGTCAACGGAAAAGTCAACGGGGTCGGGTTGGGTATCCGACAATTTTTCTAAGTTATATAATCATATATGAGCATGTTGGCCAAGTTTCATGTTAATCGGAGGTCCGTAGCATAGCAAACATTTTACGTCAAAAGATCAAAGCAAACAGCCCATTTTAGTGTATCAGGACGGGGTCCCAAAAATCAGGACGGGGTCCTGATATGAAGAGTGGGACGGCGTCCCAATTGTCAGGACGGCGTCCCAATATGAAGGGTGGGACGGCGTCTAGGTTGTTGGGACGGCGTCCCAAAAGGCTTACAGGTCCTGTTTGCAGAAAACACAAGGCACGAGCCAAACTTCAATCAATCCTAGTTTATGATCCGCAAACAATCAAGACATGTATTTTATATCACCGGAAAGCTCTTTCGACAAGGAACACAACTAGATACATTTCCTAAATCAAATTTATCATTTTAGACAACAAAAATCTCGTCGAAAGTTCGTTAAACGTTCCAAAATAAGGTTTCAAGTTCATCAATTGCAATTCAAGTTTCGGGAATCCAATTTATACATATGATATGCCGTTTTGAAGGTAATGAAACGTGTAATACAACTAAACACTTATCAATAACATTAACAAGCATTCAACGCATCAAAAGTTCGTTTTAAGAGTTGTCAAACCCTAACCAAACCTCAAAATCACTAATCATGTTAATGTAAGGTTTTCATGTCAATCAACACACCAAAACGAAGCTATTGAAGTAACTAACACTTTGAACACACAAACATTAACATCTAAACACATTTCATCATCCAAAATCAAAGATTAAGCATACACTTTTCATTATCAAGCTAGTTACACCTAAACATCAAGATCGAGCATACAAATCATATATTCATGTTATACACGAGCCATAGACACTAACTAACAACATATCAAGTCAAAAACACGAATTTGAGAAATCTAGAGTTTTAGAAATGTTACCCAAAATCGATGAAGTTAGTATCAAATCGTAGAGAATGACGAGAGGATTAAGAATATGTAGTCGGATTTGTTGTGAGCTTCCAAGATTGAATTTAGATGATGAATGAATGGAATGAGTTTGTGTGTGTGTTCTTGAGATGGAGAGAAAAGAGATGAGGGAGATGATGGAATGAAAAATGGGTTGACTAGTTGACCTAGTCAACTAGTTTGCCCATTTGGAAACTCCGGTCCCTCGAGTTTCAAAGCGGGTGCGGGATTTAACCGATCGAATATTTTAAGTTACACGGGAGTACGGGAGATATTGAAATCCGATAACGAGAATATTTAAAACGTTACATAACAAAGGATACGAATCTAGATACGAAGGGTATTATTTAAAAAGAAAAAGACGGGCGTTAAAATAATTTAACGGAAAAATGCGGGATGTTACATTATCCACACCTCAAAAGAAATTTCGTCCCGAAATTTAGTTGGAAATAATAATCGATACCTCTCACTCGAGACCGGAGATGTCAATGCTATGAATAAGTGAAGGTACGTCCTTGAGTGTTCTCATGAATTTGGATAGTTAGGGTTTCACGTTGTATTAAGGTTTGGTTTTTACGATCCCCGGTTTCAACTGGTTTTCCTATGAAGAGTAGTTTGTCATCGATAGTTGATGTATCTAGCAGGATTGCATGTTCCTGTTCCGCAGGACACGTTTCTAAGTTTGTTACACGAAATGTAGGGTAAACGGAAACTTAATTGAGTCGGAAGTTCTAAACGATAGGAAGCGGTTCCAATACGCCCCAAGGTTTCAAAAGGTTCGATATTGCGGATATAGCCTTTCTCGATTTCCCAAATTGGATTACACCTTTCCAAGGTGCGGTTTCTCAATATTACGCGGTTACACACTGGGATTTGTGAGGTTTTCATCTAAGTTTGGTATGACTCTTTTGGGCGACTACGGGTCGTCTCGAGCCCTTCTCGGACTTGGATTATCTCAATTGTTGTTTCTTGGATGAGTTAAGATTCGGTGTTTTGTTTGCCACATGCTTTGGTCCAACGAATAGGGGTATGACATTAGCGGTCATATAGGGTTTCGGAAAGTGCGTGTGAACACACGAGTGGTAACTACTGTTGTAAGAGGGATCTACTAAAAGCGACCATGCAAGTTTGAAACATGTCTTTTGAAGACGTAAATCGTTCGTTTGTTCGGTTCGTCTGTTTGTGGGTGGTACGCGGTACTCATGTCTAAGCGGGTCTCTAAGGTTTCTTGTAAAACTAGAAGTGAAACGAGTATTTCGATACGGGATAATCGACAAGGATACACCGTGTTGGAATAGAATCTCTTAAGATACGTTTGAACAAGTTAGTTAGGGTTCAAAAAAAAATGTTCGTTAGGACTATTCACCCTCGTGGCGAATACTAATGTAATGTGAGGAGTTTCTCTATCCATGGAGAAATGTTACAAGGAGTTTCCTTAAACGAAAATGCGAGCGATAAAGATAGGAGTGAAATGAGGACTGAGAATAGGATGAGCTTACATCTCGAGGTTGCCATAACGCGCCTCTAGTTGTCGAAAGTTGAAGTCTGGAAGAGAAACAAGATAGTACACGTAGTTGTATAGTTCGGGGTTGAATAATAGTTGGCCGATTATCAGAAACACAAGGACGTTAAGTCAAAGAAGAGTGGAGTATCGTTGGATTGTGTGTTATCTTAAATTCCAGTAATATCAGACAGTAACGGTGAAATAACAGAGGTATGTGTGTGGTACGTGATGACGAGAAAGTTGATCGGATCTACAGTTTAATATTCGAATTCTTCGTGCAAAATAACGAATTTTAGTTACGTTAATTTTGAGTCGAGAGAGTATGCCTTTCGGCGTTCATGTAGAAATATTTCCATGTTTGAGTTCCATCTGTTGCTATACGATTTTAACTAGAAATGTTGGTGTGAAGAATCACGCTCAAGGTTCGAACACGGAGAGGTTTAAAGTTTTCCCTTAGTGAGTTAACGAGTGTAAAAGTCGGGTAACACGAGAAAAGTCAGAAATGAATCTTCGGTGATAACAGGCGAGATCTAAGATTTTACGAATACAAGTCTGAGTTGGGAGAGTTTCCTGATTACATGTGGCTTGATTTCGAGATTGATTGTAATGCCTTGACCATTTACATCATGGTCTAGAAAATTGGACTTCGTTTAACAGAAATTCTCACTCGGAGAATTTGGTATAGAGTTGCTCTTTTCTCAAAGTTCGAGCGTAAGATGATGATGTTGTTCGTTTTCCTTCTTTACTTAAATAAGTTAAGATGTCATCTATAAATACGATAACAGATTAGTCCATATGAATTTGCATACGCGGTTCAAGAGGTTTATGGATACGGGCGAGCCCTAAATAAATCAAACGGTACTAAGAGAGTTTTACAACTAACGTTGCGAGCTCGGAAAATGGCTTAGGAGACATCGTCTCCCTTAACCCCCAATTGATGATAATCAGAACGGAGGTTGATTTGGAATACACGGGATCCACGCAAATAATCATGAGGTAATGGATACGAGGAAGAGAGTATTGGTTTCCAACCGAAAGTTACTTAGTTCACAATAATCTATACATAAATGTAGGGCAACAATTTCTCCTTAATGAATAGGTTTTGAGTTCCTTAGTTCTATAGGTGTCGAGTCCCATTTCTTAACGCATATCCTCCGATAAAATTTATAGGCACACAATATTTTTCGTCGGTCACTTAAATCGTCTAAGTAGTATCTGGGGGAAAGAGGTGGAATATAAAGAGCACGAGTCAAATCCTTGGTTATAAAACGTCTAACGGTACTCGAATCGAATAAGTATGAAGTATACGGTTTGTTGTGAAGAAACGTACCCGTGACTAGTCCATCATCGTCTCGGGCATCCTAGGTGTCGATGTTGTAAGTTCAACGGCGCGCGTTGGTTTTTGCTTTATTCTTTGGGCATTCATTCCTAAAATGACCCGATTGGCCACATTTGTAGCAAATACTCGGCTTTGGTGCGTCGGGCCCCTTTTGAGTGACGGGGGCGCTACTTCCACAATACTTGGCAATATGACCACTACCTTGGCACCGATGGCAAATTAGCTTGCCACATTCACCAAAATGATGTTTGTGGCATTTGTTGCAAAAAGGTCGTGTCCCGGCATAACTTTTCTTGCCGACGGGGGTGAGAGGTTCCTTGGCAAAGTTGTTGTTGTAGTTGCTCGATTGGGGGGCTTCCCATTTTCTTTTGTTGTCACCCGACTCATCTTCGGCTTTAGGTGCCGGCACTTCAATCTCGTCTACCGTTTCGATCAATTGACGGGCCATATTCAGGGCCTCTTGGTGATTACTGGGTTTGGATGACATTACTCCTTGTTTGATGCTCTTGGGAAGACCATCCATGTAAAGTTCAACCCTTAGAGGTTCGGGGGTCACGAGGTTTGGGCACATCAAGGATAGCTCAGAAAATCGTTGATTATATGCCTTTAGGTCATTCCCGACCGCTTTTAAAGTTCTTAGTTCGTGTTCGAGCTTACGGGTCTCTTCGCGCGGGAAGTATTCGGTGATCATCTTTTTCTTTAAGTCGGCCCATGAGATAGTGTGAGCTTCATCGATACCCACCGACAACACATACGTATTCCACCATGTGAGGGCGATACCGGCGAAAGTGTGGGTGGAATATTTGACCTTGTCTTGGTCCCGACAACCGCTTATGCTAAAAACGGCTTCTGTTTGCTCAAACCATCGGGTGAGCACAACCGGTCCTCCGGTCCCATCGAAGGTGTGAGGTTTGCACCCCATGAAAGTTTTGTAGGAGCAACCCTCGTTTGAATTACCGGCTCCATGGTTGTTGTGGTTGTGGTTGTTATTGATGTCGGAGGAGATACTAGCCATAGCCGCACCTATGGCGGCGGCTATCATGCGTTGAAAAGCTTGTTCGGAAGTTTCATTACGTGGCCCGCGACGGGGAGGCATTGTTCCTTCAAGACACAAGAATATCGTTGATTAGTATTCTCAATAATACTAATCATGATATGGAATGATGATGTAGAGAAAATTTTCCTTGACTCGCCTTAAATTCTTTATGTCATAATGTCGGAATGTCCATATGAATCACCGTAATATAATCCCGGAAATTATATTACCCTGATTCTCATGTGCATTTAACATTACTTCATAAAGTCAAGGTGGCGCGTCAACAAAATTTATCAACGTAAGATCAAGATCGAATACGAGTTAGATATGATAGAAGAGTTCGAGTATAGATGCACAAATAGTCAAGTAATTCCTACTTCAGTCTATATGCCAGTTGTAGTCTAGATTCACCTATGTACCCTATGACTCGGGGTGGACACAAATGAACTCTAAATCCCTACAACCAAGGCTCTGATACCACTTGTAGCGACCCCGACAAATTGTCAAGTGACGGCGTCGACTACGTAGGTCCCATTACCTGGTCATAAGTCTTTAAAACAGACGTTTGACCCAAAATATATCGCATCCATTCAAGTGTAAAGATTGTTTCAAGGTTTACAAAGATAATTGACCACAAGTTAAATTACAACGTTATAAGTACAAATGAAAACTATGCGACACAGTTTAAATAAGTTCAAAAGATGCTCCAAAATGCATGTATACTCGACATCCAAGCAAGTATCAAAAGAGTGCGGAAGCATGTATCACTAAGCATTCAAAACCTGAGAAAACATAGAAGAATCTGTCAACGAAAACGTTGGTGAAATCATAGGTTTATTAAGTATTAAACGTTGTTTTTGAACCACAAGATTTTGTATTTCCATAACGTAGATTATCCAAATCATTTGCATTCCAAAAGTGTTGTTATACGCGAGCACTCAATTATCAAAACTTAACCAACGTTACCCCATCACACAGTGCTAGAACCCACACTAAAACACAAAAATATATTTCATCCGCATAACGGTAGCGAACCGTCCGAATGAGGGTTTGTTAAACCCGTATGGCCACACAATATAAGTTCTCGCTTACACCCTGCAAGTGTAACTAATGATAATCGAATTGAGGCATTTTTGTTCTAACTCGCACGTGGAATGTTTGTTTTCCTTGTACTTGTGTTCAAAGTATAAAAGTAAGTAGTACAAAATGTAACAAAGTATATGTTTCTCAGCCCACAATTTAAAAGTATAAAAAGTTGTTGAAAAGGTGGGACTATGATCTCACCTTGAGCGCGAGAGTTAATAAAGTACTTCAACAAGTAAACGCGTGCAAAGACAAAGCTAGTCTTGACCTAAACATATAGGTTATATCAATATCGGTAAGCACAAACGGTCAAAGATGTTCAATTAGTCCTATGGCTCGTTACGACTCGATTATATTAACATGTGAATCAACTAGTCAAGTTTCATGCAAGTTACAAGTAAATAATCATGTTAGAAAGGTTGCATAAGTATTTGGTTAAGTTTGACAAAAAGTCAAACTTGGTCGGGTCAAAGTCAACGGAAAAGTCAACGGGGTCGGGTTGGGTATCCGACAATTTTTCTAAGTTATATAATCATATATGAGCATGTTGGCCAAGTTTCATGTTAATCGGAGGTCCGTAGCATAGCAAACATTTTACGTCAAAAGATCAAAGCAAACAGCCCATTTTAGTGTATCAGGACGGGGTCCCAAAAATCAGGACGGGGTCCTGATATGAAGAGTGGGACGGCGTCCCAATTGTCAGGACGGCGTCCCAATATGAAGGGTGGGACGGCGTCTAGGTTGTTGGGACGGCGTCCCAAAAGGCTTACAGGTCCTGTTTGCAGAAAACACAAGGCACGAGCCAAACTTCAATCAATCCTAGTTTATGATCCGCAAACAATAAAGACATGTATTTTATATCACCGGAAAGCTCTTTCGACAAGGAACACAACTAGATACATTTCCTAAATCAAATTTATCATTTTAGACAACAAAAATGTCGTCGAAAGTTCGTTAAACGTTCCAAAACAAGGTTTCAAGTTCATCAATTGCAATTCAAGTTTCGGGAATCCAATTTATACATATGATATGCCGTTTTGAAGGTAATGAAACGTGTAATACAACTAAACACTTATCAATAACATTAACAAGCATTCAACGCATCAAAAGTTCATTTTAAGAGTTGTCAAACCCTAACCAAACCTCAAAATCACTAATCATGTTAATGTAAGGTTTTCATGTCAATCAACACACCAAAACGAAGCTATTGAAGTAACTAACACTTTGAACACACAAACATTAACATCTAAACACATTTCATCATCCAAAATCAAAGATTAAGCATACACTTTTCATTATCAAGCTAGTTACACCTAAACATCAAGATCGAGCATACAAATCATATATTCATGTTATACACGAGCCATAGACACTAACTAACAACATATCAAGTCAAAAACACGAATTTGAGAAATCTAGAGTTTTAGAAATGTTACCCAAAATCGATGAAGTTAGTATCAAATCGTAGAGAATGACGAGAGGATTAAGAATATGTAGTCGGATTTGTTGTGAGCTTCCAAGATTGAATTTAGATGATGAATGAATGGAATGAGTTTGTGTGTGTGTTCTTGAGATGGAGAGAAAAGAGATGAGGGAGATGATGGAATGAAAAATGGGTTGACTAGTTGACCTAGTCAACTAGTTTGCCCATTTGGCAACTCCGGTCCCTCGAGTTTCAAAGCGGGTGCGGGATTTAACCGATTGAATATTTTAAGTTACACGGGAGTACGGGAGATATTGAAATCCGATAACGAGAATATTTAAAACGTTACATAACAAAGGATACGAATCTAGATACGAAGGGTATTATTTAAAAAGAAAAAGACGGGCGTTAAAATAATTTAACGGAAAAATGCGGGATGTTACATCCGTTATTCTTCTCTGGATTCGGGCACTGACTCTTATAATGACCCTGTTTCCCACACCCATAACAAGTAACAGTGGCCAAGGCAGTTCTATTTGCATTGGTGGCAGGAGTCTTGGTACCGTTTGTATTTGTAGCGGGAACCCTACAATCTTCAGCAAGATGACCTTTTCGATTACAATTGTTGCACACCACATTACAATAACTGGAGTGATGTTTGTGGCATCTGTTACATAAAGGATTTCGTCCCTTGTAACCTGAGTTCGAACCGCTACCCGCACCTTGCGTGGTTTCTTGTTTCTTGTTGGATTGTTGATGATTACCTTCCCACTTTCTTTTGTTTCCCGATGTCTTGACATCGGTGTTCTTATCCAGAATAATCTGGTCCATCAACTCATTCGCCATGGTGATAGCTTCATGAATAGTCTTGGGTTTGGATGCTGTAACATTTGCCTTGACCTTTTTAGGCAAACCGTCTTTGTACAGTTCAATCTTCCGTTCTTCGGTTGGTACCAATTCGGGACATAGCAAAGCTAATTCCATGAATCGCTGATTGTAGGTGGTGAGTTCAGTACCAACAGCTTTCAGGCTTTGTAATTCAGCTTCCAACTTCCTAACCTCGTTCCTTGGACAATATTCGTTGATTAGCATTGTTTTGAATTCTTCCCAAGGAGTATCATAAGCTACATCTCCTACTACGGCCTTCACATAGTTTTTCCACCACGTGAGTGCACTATCTTGTAGGGTGCACGATGCATACTTGGTCATGTCCTTCTCAATACAACCACTGATTTTAAACACAGACTCAATCTTTTCGATCCACCGGGTTAAACCAACCGGTCCTTCTGTTCCACTGAATGATGAGGGCTTGCAACCTTGAAAAGTTTTGTAAGTGCACCCCACACGAGGATTTGGGTTAACTGCAGCACCTCTTGCAGCCTCGACCCATAACATTCTATCGTTCACTCGCTGATTGATGAGTTCCTGGATTTCTTGTTCCGTCATTCGATTCAATCGCGCCATAATCTTCAACAAGAATGAAAAAAATAATTATTCACATGGAATATTATAGATGTAGTATGTATTTACAGTACATCGTAACTTATTAATAATATGAACTAGTTATTATTATAAAAGCCTTTTTTTCTTATTAGCGTTTTATAATTATATCTAGGGTAGTACCTACCCGTTAAAGTTCATACTTAATAGCTTAGTACGAAAATCAATTACTACCACCCAAATAATACTTAACCATGGAAAATTATTGCATTTCACACTTCACTATTTTACATATGCTTATCTTACATCAAACATTAAGCAACCACACTAGTAATATTATACAAAACATTATATGATCCCATGGTTTAAAACATCAGCGCATCATTTAACCCAAAGCGTTTGTGTTCAAAGAAATCGCTTAAAGGTTATCCTGGTTATCTCCCTGCGTTTTGGCTGAGGAACCGAAGAACTGGATGTCGGGATAGAACTAATAGGAATAGCGGGAATTGGTGTGGAAGTATCTGGTGGAGTTGGTGCCACAACATCCTCTCTAGACTCGGGATTTAGATTTTCCATTTCAGTAGCCTTTCGTTTCTTTCCTCGTTCGAACTTGTCTTTCGTAATTTCCTGTATTTCTTCCTCCTCAGGATCACTTTCCGGTTCCTCTTCAATTGATTCATCCGGAACTTGTGAGTCTTCCCCAAAGGTATCGTTTTCATCATCAGATAGATTAATGACTGGAACACCATCTGAAGAGTCTGGTTCGGAGTCGCTGAATGTGATAATAAGTTCTAAGCCAGACATCTATCACATAACAACTAGCACATTAATACCACATAATATTTACATATTAATTTTTAACCAACAAGGATAAGCAATAGTTTTCGAAATCAAACACGGTCAAAGTCCAGACTCACTAATGCATCCTAACAAACTCGATAAGACACACTAATGCAAATTCTCTGGTTCTCTAAGACCAACGCTCTGATACCACATGTCATAACCCGACCTTAACCATAAGGACGAATACAATAACATATGATTTCATCGCGAGGTATTGACCTCTATATGCGACATTTTTCAAAAACTGCATTCGTTTTTACAATACAAACCATAGCTTTTATTACAAATACAAGGTTTAAACAACTTAATAATGATTATCGTTTAGCGATAATCTTAGACTTACAAACTTTACATGTGATAATAACAATACGACCTCCAACATATTTTACATTACAAATCCTCCGATATGCAGTTTTATTTTTGACACAAATATGCATACTCAAGATCTTGCTTAAATTCAACATGTTGCAGCGGAAGCTTTTAGTTATCACCTGAGAATAAACATGCTTAAAACGTCAACATAAAGTTGGTGAGATATAGGTTTAATGCCGACAGCGTTATGAATATAGACCACAAGATTTCATATATAAACGTTTTAATAAAAATATTCTAAGTTGTTGAGCACTTGATAACCATACTTAACATTTAATCAACGTCGCATATTCCCTTTATTATGAAATCTTACTACACCGTACCAAGTGTAGTCACCGAAACGAAGTACTGTGCAACCGTTGAATACTGGTCGTCCAGTCCGGTTGGGGTTGTCAGGCCCGATAGATCTATCAACAGGATTCGCGTTTACAATACCTCATGTAAATAGTAGTTACCAAGTTACAGGGAAGTATGCCAGTGGTACAACTCCACGTAGAATATATATTTTTTAATCACTTGTGTCCATAACGTAAATCATAAAATGCATGTATTCTCATCCCGAAATATTTAGAGTTTAAAAGTGGGACTATATACTCACTTTTGTCTTGAAGGTATTTAACTCGACTTGGTCTCCGATAGATATCACGAACCTAACCATATATATAATATATCAACATATTTTCTTTTCAAGTAATCGTTACATATATATATATATATATATATATATATATATATATATATATATATATATATATATACTTTTAATACTTTTAATATTTTCTTAGTCCGTAGTTAGCAGTCCGATGTTAGTGGTCCACAATTAGTTGCTTAAATAAAATAAATAAAGACCCCATCGTATTCGTATTGATCAGAATTAATCTTGACCCATGGTACCATGTTGTCAAATGACGTGTTGCGTACATAAAGTACCGTGTTGTCAAATGACGTGTTGCGTACAATCATGAGGTCTTATGATTAATCTTCTCGTGTTGTTTACGGGTGGTCCTGAAATATATAAAATCAAATCATAAGTAAATATATATTAAATATTATGTTAATTAGCCAAGATATGATTAATCCGATTTTGTCATAATATGATATATTACAGGTCTTGAAGTGTTTTTAAAAATCAAATTAGAAGGATCTATTTAGTTTGCGAACAAGTTTGAAATCACTCAAACTATGTTCTTGTTGTTAAAATTTTATAACACAAAATAAGATAGCTATATAAATATGAATCGAATAAGGTTATGAATAAGGTTACTACCTCAAGTTACTTGGACAAAGCTAATGGAAAAGGTAAGAAAAATCTTGGAATCAAAAGAGTGGTGGAGTGGGATTGAAAGATTGGAAGTAATCTCCTTGAAATCGGATGACTATATTGATACGTTCTAGAGTAGGTAAATGAAGAGAGATTAGGGAGTGAATTAACTTGAAAGAAAATTGGAATGTGTGTGTGCAAAATAGCATGATTATGGGATGGATATATAGGAGATTTAGTTTGTTTTCTTGCACAAAAGTCACACATGAGGTTAAATGGCTGGTTCCCACATGTAACATCATGTCTAGTGGCTGATCATTGAAGTTTATTGTTGGTATATACCAATAATAAATACGTATAGAAGCTGGGAATGATACGGTTACATATACCCTAGATATACTTGTAGAAATTTTGAGGAATCGAAACGAGAATTCAAATATGGACGGGTTTATAACTGTAAAAGAGGCTCAAAACTGGGCTTTTATTTTTGGGTCAAACCGGGCCTAAATAAAATTTTAAGACATTTTTAATAAAGCAATGTTAGCCCAAAAAAAAATTCCAAGCTGACCTGGCAGCTCGACCCCAGCCAGGGGTTGCCACCCCTTGGACCCCGCTTATCGGGGGCGCTGCCCCCGAACCCCCGTCATAATCAAGATAAGTTCAAACAAGTGTGCACTCCACACTTCCCCAAACTTGTTCGATATTTATCAAGATTATTTTGGTTACAAATTAATCCCATTACACTTAAATCATATTGGTGACATAGATCACCAACACATTATATATTGCAAGTATATATGTCAAAGAATGTTACATATAGATATCGTTTTAAAAACTTAAGTTAGTGGTCTCAAAGTATACTTATAACTCATTGTTGTTAGTTCACAATGAAATGTTAAAGCATCCTTAAATCAGGTTAAATATGTATAAATATGTACATATACATAATCGTATAATTATCGTGTGTTATATAGTTCGTGATATCATCGGTCAAATTGGACGGTCAAACGTTGTGTGAAACTCTTTTCAAAAACATAAGTCTCAACAGTTTGGATTGCTTATCATGTTGGTAAGGTTTATTTTATGTAAATATTAATCTCATAAGTATAAAACGATCGGAAGAATCCGGGTCGTTACAACTAATACCTTATGATGATGAATTCGGACGCCGCGGGATTTTTAAATTGTGTGCATTGCCAATGATAATAGGCGCTGTTTGTAGGTAATAATCTTTACAATAACAAAAATGTTGGACTTGGAACATAATATAGTGGAAATGCAAGTTGGAATACGGGTGATCCTAACAGCACTGTTAGTAGTATTTGCATGATGCCCATCTGATCCACCAGACCTGTATGTGTCAATTCGTAAGTCATCGTTCTTCAGTTGAACATTAACCTGGAAAAAAAAACTTTAATTACACGTCTCATAAAAAATTCAAAATTTAACAAAAATATATGGTTAATCTTCTGCTCAAAGCGTTACTGCCCAAGGACGATGCTGATGAGAGAGGTTGCATTTTGGAAGTTAGAGCAGGTAACCGAATAACCGATGATTACACTTTTTCTGAGCATAATTTAAAATTTTTGCTTATGAAATCAATTTGATTTGATTTTGAATCGGGAACTGGAGGGTTTGCAATGGACATCTTCAAAATGTATCAACATGTTATGGTCAACTTTTGACTTATGATATTTTGATCATGCCAGGCACGAAATATACTCACTGAAAAAGGGTTGGAAGTTTGAGGTGGTAGATATTACAAAGTCAAATATGAAAGGATTTAAGATTGGTTAACGTCTTATTTAATTAGGGTTATATTGACAGGACCATGCATGTTATGTGATAATAAACGTATATAACGAGTGTATCGTGTTTGCGGGCAGGAAGCGAGTGCTGCAATATCTGGGTCGGATGTCCACGGAAAACTTAAATTTGAAAGTGGAGTTCATAGAGTGCAGGTTTGGTCTCTTTTTATTAACTTTGACTAGACTTTTGACATTAGACATTATTTAACAGATATTATTATTAATTATTTTGTTTCTATTGCAGCGGGTTCCTATTACTGAAAAGTCTGGGCATGTTCATACGAGTGCCGTTTTTGTTGCTATTCTTCCCCAGGCAACCGAGGTAACCGATTAAACATATATTTTTGTTAAATTTTGAATTTTTTATGAGACGTGTGATTAAAGTTTTTTTTCAGGTTGATCTTCAACTGAAGAACGATGACTTACGAATTGACGCATACAGGGATCAGGTGGGCAACATGCAAATACTACTAACAGTGCTGTTAGAATCACCCATATTCCAACTGGTCTTATGGTTTCTATACAAGATGAAGCTTGTGAGTTGACCTGAAAGACTTTTGGTTCAAATATTTATCATTTCTTATGAACTTTTAATGGGTCAAACCTGATAAAAAAAATTAGAGATTTCAGTAATAAACGGTTTTAGGAGGTTTTTATACATTACTATAAATCACTTTTGGGTGACCTTGAACCTGTTTAGCATGCTTCGTTTTTCGCTAATTTTTTATTATTATAGCTGTTTGACCCGATAACAGTATTTCATTACCGACTGCCTCATTCATAAGAAAATAAGTACAATAGACACCTATAACTTTTGTGTTTTTTTTCCAGGTTTCACCTCCTTCCGTGCGTGAGCAGTTTCATTCAAATTTCAACGTATTTAGGGTTAGTGGGGGCTCTTCTGATAGGGATCCCTGTTAAAATTATCTCAAGATGGTAGGGAAATAATTGGTGCTACCTTTATTAGATGTCTCTACTTAAAAACTGCAGTATTAATTTAGAATCATCATCATTTGAATATGTGTTCAGGTGGCACACATGATTTGGCTATCTACTATTCCATCCACTATAATCGTTGTTGCTATGGAAAAAATTGAAAATACACGATACACGGTACTCTAAAGGGTGGGGAGATGCAATTGCAATCAAGAAAACTTTATGGCGTCTAGAAGATGGCTCAACCCGAGAAGTATAAAATTCTGCTGAAGTTTTTTACAAATGGACCTTAAGGGTTTCAAGTGCTCTATCATACACTCAAAAACCCTGTAGTTCAAAGCTACGTTTTATGTGTTGGTGGTATAGCCTAAAACGATCACATTGCTTTATTCTCATCATGTGACATGAGTACTTGGGAGATTCTTTATTTCGAACAAAACCTTTATTGAATCTCTTAGCCTCTTAGGTCATTTGGGAAGTTTTGTTAATAGATATATATTCTCATAATTTCTAATTGGATGTTACGTGATTAACCACGGAATTGAAAGTTCATTTTTTGGAGAAGGTACGAGAAATGAGAAAGCATTTTTTTAACTCACCTGCAGAGGAGAAGAAGAAATATTTGATGGAAAAAGATGATGTTGAAGGTTATGGTAATGAGACCCATTAATGCTTACAAAATTTGATTATGCTCGGAAGATGGTGTTTTAATGGTCGATTAAGTGTTTGTTCGTGTAGCACATGATGTTTTCTTTTCTATTATGTACTATTGCTGATATAAGATCACAAACCTTAGTTGTAGAATTATGTATTTATCTTATAGTTTTCTTGAATATTTGATTGTTATTAGTTCTTATATCTGCTGTGTGTTCATATTGCAAACGAAAACATAATTAACTACCTAACCATGGAAGTGAAGGCTTTAATATTGGAAAAGTTCAGTTAATTGTAAAAAGTAAAATACCAATCTTAATTACGAATCACTTCACACCAACTATAACAACACTAAGAGAAAAGATAATAGTTATAACTTGAACACTCAACACTCAATTAGTTGGCCTTGTTATGTTTTTAGTACATTTAAAGGGGTTAAAAGAGTAAAATTTAAGGTGTTTGATTACATGTGTAGTAAAAACTACCAAGACTTTACTTGTATAATAACGTATATCTTGGTTAGTTCACATGTTTGTAATAATGTTTATATGCTATGAGCGTTGAGTATTTAACTTTAACATAATGTATTTTATCTCGTGTAAGTACACATGTAAACCGAAGTGCCGTATTACGAAGTATTATACGTCCTTCGACGTGTTAGTATGATTAACCCCGAAGACGCTATATACAATTAATGACCACCTAAAAAGATTAATAACTTTAACGTATTTGTGGGAAACTACACCGAAAAATTGAGAAAAGCATCAAAAAGTTACATTATCACCACATGCAACTTCATACGACGAACCTAAGTAGATACGAACTATTTATTAATACTACTTTCGAACTCTAAGTCCTTTACTTTATTTTAAACAAGATCTTTTTATATATATGTTTACAGATTTGAAGATTTAGAATGTTATATTATTTATTTGTGTTATCATGGTTGCAGATTGTCTTAAAATATCATCATTCCACAAAATCCGCGAAATCGCGGGTCTTTCATTAGGTTTAGGGGTTAGGCTTTAGGGTTTAGGGGGTAAGGGTTAGGGTTTATGGTTTAGGGCTTAGGGGGTTTAGGGTTTAGGGGGTTTATGGTTTAGTATTAGGGTATAGGGTTTAGGGTGTATGATTTAGGGTCAGGGTTAGGGTTTAGGGTGTATGGTCTACAAGTTAGGGTTTTTTATGGGTTAGGGTTTTAGGGTTTATGATTTAAGGGTAAGAGTTTAGAGTTTAAGGGTTAGGGTTAAGGGTTTAGGGTTAGGGTTGGGGTATAGGGTTTAGGGTATAGGGTTTAGGGTTTTGGAGTTTAGAGTTTAGGGTTTAGTGTGTAGGGTAAAGGGTTGGTAGTTTAGGTTTTAGGGTTTAAGGTTTAGGGTTTAGGGTTTAGATATAGGTTTTAGGGTTTAGAGTTTAGTGTATAATGTTTAAGCTTAATGGATAAAAAGGATTAACGTTGAGAGTTAATGGTTTAAGGTTTAGGAATTGCTATTTAGGGTTTACAGTTTAGGATTTATGGTTAAGAGTTTAGAATTTATGCTTTACGGTTTAGGGTTTAGTGTATAGGGTTTACGGTTTAGTATTTAGGGTTTAGGGTTAAGAGTTTAGGGTTTGGAGTTTAGGGTTTGGAGTTTAGGCTTTTGAGTTTAGGGTTTAGTTTTTAGATTTAATGGTATAGAGTTTAGGGTTCAGGGTTTTATGTTTTAGGGTTTATGGTTTAGATATAGGGTTTAGGGTTTAGGTTTTTGAGTTTAGGGTTTAGATTTTATAATTTATGGTTTGGGGTTTAGAGTATATGGTTTAGGATTTAGTGTGTAGGGTTAAGGGTTGGTGGTTTAAGGTTTAGGGTTGATTTAGAGTTTATGATTTAGGTTTTAAATATAGGGTTTATAGTTTAGAGTTTAGTGTATAGGGTTTAGAGTTTAGTATTTAGGGTTTATGGTTTAGACTTTAAGGTTTAAGGTTTAGATTTTAGAATGTATGATTTAAGGCTTAGGGTATAGGGTATAGGGTTTAGGGCTTAGGATTTAGTTTTTACAATTTATGGTTTAGAGTATAGATATAGGGTTTAGGGTTTAGGGTTTAGTGTATATGATTTAGGGTTTAGGGTTTAGTGTACATAGTTTAGGGTATATGGTTTAGGGTTTAGAGTTTAGAGTTTAAGGTTTAGGGTTTTATGGTTTATGGTTTAAGGGTTAGAGTTTAGAGTTTAGGGGTTACAGTTAGGGGTTTAGGGTTAGGGTTTAGGATATAAGATTTAGGGTTTTAGACTTTATGGTTTAGGGTTTAGTGTGTAGGGTAAAGAGTTGGTGGTTTAGGCTTTAGGGTTGGTTTAGGGTTTAAGGTTTAGATATAGGGTTTTGGGTTTAGAGTTTAATGTATATGGTTTAAGCTTAATGGATAAAAAGAATTAACGTTGAGAGTTAATGGTTTAAAGTTTAGGAATTGCTACATAGGGATTACGGTTTATGGTTTACAATTTAGGATTTAGGGTTAAGATTTAAGAATTTATGCTTTATGGTTTGGGGTTTAGTGTATAGGGTTTACGGTTTAGTGTTTAGGGTTTGGGGTTAAGAGTTTAGGGTTTAGGGTTTAGTGTGTAGGGTAAAGGGTTGGTGGTTTAGGGTTTAGAGTTTGGGGTTTAGATATAGGGTTTAGAGTTTATAGTTTACTGAATAGGGTTTAGGGTTTAGGTTATAAAGGACGAGTATAAGATTACAAAATTTTAAGTAATTTATTCTAACTAACATTTACAAATTGTCAGGAACCAAGGCCTCAATCGTAATACATCTTAATTTAATATAATTTATATACTTCGATCTTTTATAAAATAATACTATGTATATCTTATAAGTTTTTGTTTAAATATTTTCTGAAGACCCGATTTACTTTAGCAAAAAGTATGGTGATTGGGTTGCTAAACACAACCAACGTATAATACAACTACGTAGAAAATTGATTGGAGAATTCATTGAAGACGACATTCTACCGATTATCGAAAACATATTATCACATTTCTATAGCTTATTTAATATGAAAAATTTTGCTACTAAATTTGATGTCTTTAGTGTTACTTATGGTACTTGGATGTGTCCTACTCAGCGGTGTATAATGTGGATTGATGGATTAAGTCCAACTGATATGCTACAGGAAAGGACACGAAACTATTTATTTACCTTATTTATTATTATTGGTTTTATATTAACTAATTTTTTATATTTCAATTTCGAGATTAACATACATTAACTTAATCTTGATTGACAGTTAATCAACAATCATATTGAAGTTTTTGGACCTCAACTTGAAAAAAATGAAATCTTTAACATAAGAAATTACGAACGAAGAGATTGCACTTACTACAAAATTTAGAAGCCACACTATCAAATACTTTAACAGGGAAATATTTTGTGAATAAAGGAGACGAAGTTGCAATGTCAAGTTATTACAATTCTATGTCATTTTTAGTTGGAAAAATTACTATTATACACAACTTTATGGATGAGGTATACTAAATCATAAACTTCATACATCTTCTAAATAATTAAAAAGAATTTACAATATTATGCATTTTATTACAAATATAATGTTTCAACTCATTATAGGCTGACGAATTACGACAGAAGACTTTTTCAGGGATGCACAAAGTACTAACAACAAGACAAAGAGTTATGACATTATTCACAATTCATGATCATCTAACAAGAATAACTACATTGTCGAATAGGTGAGAAAATACAACGAAGATCTGAGATAACGATTCACAATTCTTAATTCAATCGCCTAGAACTACATCACGATATCGGAGATGATTTATCTTATTTGAATAAAAATTTTGTTTTTTTATTTATTCGTTAGTACATTTTAAAACTTTAAAAATTTAAATTCCCTATAAAATATTTGATTTAATGTTCATAAATAGACTTATTAATAGTTCGTTAGTACATTTTGAAACTTTAAAAACTTCAAGCTCATGTAAAACATTTGGTTTAATATTCATCTAGACATAATAATAGCTTTTTAATTTATATATTTAATTTTATAGCTTAAATGATTAGACTTTTTCAAAAATCCCGTAAAACCGCGGGTCTTTAGCTAGTAGTAATTATAAAATACGGAGTAACATATTAGGCTAAGAAGACTTTTTGAAAACTAAACTAAACTAAATCAAACTAAAAAATATTAATATTAATTAAATATAATTATTAAATATTCTATAACAAATACTCCGTATATATTTTTAGATATATCGTATCTTTTCTCATAAGAATTTCACATGAATTTTGGTCGAAAGTTTAGATGTTCATAATACAGAGGGGACCTCCCAAGATTCTGAACAAGTAGGGTAGATTATTCATGAGTTTTAGAAGGTTAAAAGAAATTTAAGATTAGATTTAGTGTAAAAGTTTTAAAATGACGATAGATGACAAAAGTAATAGAGAATCATGGATGGAGAGGAATGAGATGTACGTTTACTCATATTTTTAACACAAGTCCCTTATGTTTTTACACATATTCATTTTAAACCCTGCAAGTTCTAGAATATTTATATTTTATATCCTTTCAAAAATAAAATACAAAAATAAATAATTAATTCAACATTATAAAATACCATTTAACAGAGTGATTTACCTTTTATAAACAACTTATAATTCAGAATTTAGTAATTAGATTAGAATTAATAAATGTATTTATAAACTATTTTTCTTTATAAACTATTTATAAATGGATTTAATTATATTTATGTTTAATCTATTTATTTTACAAGCACAAACCTGATCGAATATATCCTTCATGAATCATATCCAGAACATTTAACAAATAAGTATATTTAACTTTCTATTCATGTAACAGATTAATAGGGTAATTTACTAATTTATACCGTTCACTCAAAATAATTATCAAACAACTTATTTTGATTGAGAATCAAGTTTATTCAGAAACTTTATGAACCATTCAGACTAAATTATTCAGTTTTATCAAACGCATTCTTAGTCACATCAACCTAAATAAAAGACTCTTTATATACTACTCCGTATAATTTAAGAAATAAAGTTTGCAAATTTGCAAGCGAATGAATAAATAATAACAAAAGGGAATTAGTAACTTGTGGGCACAGCCCAACGGTCAGTGGCGAAGCTTGAACATTGCAGTTGGAGGTGCCAAATTTTTTCTAATGTGTAAAATGTTTTTTAGCAAGAAAAATCGCTAATTTTAGTGGACATCATCTAAGTTACCAAGGTAAATTCAAGGTAAAAATGACCAAGAGATATGAAGAATTTAGTAGATTGTTGATGAAAAAACCAACGAACGTTTGTTTCAACGGTATCAAGCCTCAGTGTGGAAGGGCCCGCGATTAGTTGCCAAGCAACCCGGGTTCAATTCCTGGGGGCGGAAGGTTTTCTCTCCAATTTTCCGCGATTAGTTGTCAAGCAACCCAGGTCCTGCGATTAGTTGTCAAACAACCCGGGTAGGAGTTTCCTTCTAACGTTTGTGGGTGTAAATGATGAGCGTCGTTAAAATATGATTCGCTGATGTAAATTCGCCGTTAAAAAAAAGGATGTTGATGAAAATAAAATTTGCGCGCTTTCACCATTTTTGTCATATCTTCTTCATTTTGTCATATCATTTTCATACGGACTCCGATTTAGTTGATTCAAAAACCCAAATGTACGTAACTCGAAGGGCTACAAAATACCACTACTTACTGAAACTTTTGGAGGGGCGAGGGTCCCCTCTTGCCCTAATAAACCTCCGCCCCCGCCAACGGTTCCTCCCATGTATTTTGTGTCATGGGATAGGGAGAGGTCATGAGTTCGATCCTTAGGGATGACATGATTTTATTTAAAACGATTGAACACCAATAATGGTGGTATAATTGACCCTATAGGGAGGTTTTACCGGATTCGCTCACGGACCTCTACCCGGAAACACTGCCCAAATGGATGTGTTCTCGGGCACCGTCGATCGAGTTCGGATTTTCGCCCGAACGTGTGTGATACGTGCAAATGATGAGGGTCGTTGAAGTAAATGATCTACTGATGTCAAAAAACGTGTGTGATACATGTGTGTGTGTGTACTCTATTCATCTCAAATTTTTAAACTACCTTTTCTTTTTTCTTTTTTTGCTATTTCAAATTAATTATTTACTTTTATAAATAGATTAGTTGAAAGACTCGTGAATACCATGTTATTAATGAAAATTTGTGAAAAGGCTAACTGAAAAGCAGTTCTAAAAAAGTGTAAAATATCATTCAAATTTTTATAATAACACAATAGATAATACATAGTACAAACTAAGTTTGTTACCATGAACAATAATACCAAGTCTTATAACCTTGTTCACAGTTCTTTTGTAAATTATACGTTCTTTGTAAATAATTGAAGCTAACTTTTAAATAATTAGTCAAGAGTGCAATATAATACGGTAGTTTAAATAAATGATTTACTGATGTCAAAAAAATCGTCGTTCATATATATATATATATATATATATATATATATATATATATATATATATATATATATATATATATATATATATATATATATATATATGTGTATATATATATATATATATACACTCTCTGTCTCAAATTTATAGTCTACTTTTTCTTTTTCTTTTTTGCTATTTCGAATTGATTGTTTACTTTCATAAATAGACTAATTGAAGGGCTCGTGAATACACATGTTTATTAATGAAAATTTGTGAAAATGCTAACTGAAAAATAGTTCTAAAAAAATGTAAACTATCATTCAAATTTTTATAGTAGCACCATAGATAATACATAGTACAAACTAAGTTTGTTACCATGAACAATACCAAGTCTTATAACTTTTTTCACATTTCTTTTGTAAATTATATGTTCTTTGTAAATAATTGAAGGTAACTTTTAAATAATTAGTCAAAAGTGCAGTATAATACGTGATATATTTATTCTAAATAAGGCAAAAGAATATCTATAAAGTGGTTTAGAATATATGGGGTTGTTTTATTAAGTCTATTAATTTAATATTTAATTATTGTTAAAATGTAAATTAATGACATTATCATATTTCAAAATTTTCGTTTAGGGGTGCTTTTGCATGACATCATGGAAATTCATTTTTAATAGATTATATAGATACTAGTAAAATGACCCGTGCAATCACGGGTTTATCTAAACAAAACATTTTAATATTATATGTTTTAGGTATTAAGTGAACGTAAATGCTAAAGTCATTTAGTTTAATGACCCGTGAAATCACGGATTCTGACTAAGAAAGTTGTCGTCGTTTTTACAAACATATTGACGTACTTAAATTGATTAGAATAAATGAACTACATTTATTCTCTCACCACCATCTTTCAATTTTTATCACAATTACTATTTTCCTTGTCATAAAATCATACACTACATCTTTTATTGAAACATGTATTTCGTATACATATATAACATAATTAATCTTTTAAAGAGAACTTACATTTGAATAATAATAATATAATAATAATTTTATTATATTATTATGGGGTGTTTTGTAAAAGATTGTACTATTTGTTTTAAAGTTTATACAAATGATTATGCATGTGTTTTATCATAAGGTTGTACATAATATCTCAAATATTGTACATATGGTAATGAAATATTTTATCATAAAGTTGTACAATATATTTCATATATTATACAATTAACATGTTAATTTTTTTTATTAAATACAATTAATTATTTAATGACATCATGATGGGGGTTTAAAATTTTCTATTTTATTTTAGAATTTTTTGAGCTTAAATAAGATTTATTTATGATATTATCATTTTAGAGATATAAATTAAATGTACAACACATGATCTATCAAACTTTTGTTAATAGCACTTGCACTAAAAATATAAAATCATACTACACAATGGTAAACTTCTTTTAATATTTCAAAACAAAATTAGTAGATTTTTTTAACCTTATAGAGTGTAAGTCTCATTTTAAAATTAAATTTTTAATATCTTAAGGAAAAAAAATGATAGATTTAGAAGCTTGTTTTTTCAATTATGGTAATAATCACTTCCTAAATTGTTTTATTTATTTATTTATTTAAATTATTAAAATATTAATGACATCATCATAATTGTTGTGAAGATGACACGTGTTAAATGATGGTTTAAAATAGAGTTAGGATGACATCATCATTTTAGCAATTTAATAGAAATTATAGATAGAATAAATAAGTAAATTTCTTTTATACTATTGATGCAAATATAAAAAAATAGATAAAAGTAAAAAGTAAAGCTATAAAATTAATAAAAGGTATATATGATAATTATATTATTAAAGTGTGAAATTTTTAGTCTAAGAAATGCTCCCTCCGCCCTAAATTTATCGTCCGTATTTCGTTTTGAAATATCTTAAATTGATTGTCCACTTTCAAAAACATAATATAATAAGAAGTTTAAGTTCTATTTTACTCTTAATGTATCTCGATAAAATAAAATGGAAAAGAAAATGTAAGTATATTGGAAAATTAACAGAAAATACAGAATTTTTATACGAGTAATATTTTTTGTATGTTTTATATTTGAAAACAATTAAATTGAAATGGAGAAATTAATATTAATGGAATTGAAAGTGGCGTACTGTTAATTTTGGACAATCCGTTGTTAAAACTCGTGACGTTGGAAGCTAAGCCACCAAAGCTAGGAGCCGTTAGCCATCTACTTTAGGTTGCGTCTGAACTAAGGGATGTACGGAGTAATAATATAGAGTTGCAGAAAATATCCTGGCCGTCCATTGTGGGGTACAAATTAACGTCGAGATCAAAGTTAAAGCATGACGTGGCAGAGCCCTAGCCTTTTATATAAGCCACCGCAAACCAGTCGAGTACAACTAACTAGAAATACATTAATTCAATGAAACTAACGATATTACTCCGTATTATTTAGAATAATAATACTCCTTAAACTAGTTTCTCCTTATAAATCTTTTCAAATTTTAATAAAATGTGTCGTATTATTTAAATTTCACTTGGTATCTATGAATGATAAATGGATCAGATATTGGATTGAATGATACAATTAAAATTACTTCATCCACAATAAACTGTGCATTAGTATGTTATACTGTACAATTAAATATTACTCCATCCGTCCCAAATCTATTGTCCATTATTCCATTTTGAAATGTCCCAAATTAATTGTCCAGATTCTTTTTCATCCAATCAAAAGAGGTTATTCTGGAGAGATAAGATATATTATTGGTGGAGAATGAAGTTAGTGAGATTTCCTAAAACTGCGTGTTTTTTGTCTGGAACAATAGATTTGGGACGAAGGGAGTACATATTTATGGTGGATATCATATTCATTTAAATTTTTAATGCATATTCATATTAATTTAATTTCAAAGCATCTATCTATATTCATATTCGTCAAATTAAGCGGGTTAACGAAATGTCCATCCACATTCATATATATTTCTTATATATTGTACAATCATAACTAGTGATCTATGATCTATTTTGTATGATTAAAAATGATGGTTATTAACCGTTTATACAACCAAAATCATATTTTACCAATTAGTACAACTAAATGTCAATAATTAGTTTTTTAGAATTTAAAATGCTCATTGCTGATTGTATTATTACATATAATTACATTGAAACCTTTAAAGTAAGATAAATATACCTAATAACTCGATTCGATAGATTTATATAAAAATATATATTTTTAGAGAAACATAAATTATATATATATATATATATATATATATATATATATATATATATATATAATTATAATCTTATAATTGACTAATAAGATGACATCATTAAAAAGGTTTACCAAGTTATAAAAAAAATTAAAAAGAAAAAAAAAAGGAGAGGTCATCTACATGACATCATAAATCAATTTCTTTTTGAATTATTTTTAGAGGTTTTTTAAAAAAGGGAAAAAGAAAAAACGGAAAAAAAATATATGTACACACAGTCCAGCTTTCTGCATCGGTATAATTGCTTGCACGCCTTAATTGATTTCTCTCTTATCAAGAATTCAAATTAATACTCAAACCATCTCCCATCTTCATCAAACCCTCCACAAACTTAAAAAAAATACTCTCTTCTTCTCTCTTTCTCTTCTTAAATTTCTTCTTCATCCAACCTAAACCCTAATTTGTAACCGTGACTGCGTGGCTGCTACCTGCTGCATCTTTCATCAACCACCATCATCATTGCCGCCGATGTTGCTGCACTTACCACCATCGTTTCCTCTGCTGCTACCACTGTCCTCGCTGCCGCTGCTGCTACCGCTACCACTTACCACCATTTTTATATGCTCATTTTGAAGGAGAACGAACCAGAAACATAGAGAGAGACGTGGGTTTAGTGAGAGAAAGCTTGTATGCTTCAATTTTTGGAGGAATTGGAAGCTAGGGTTTTGAGAAATTGCAATTGGGGCTTAACCTAACGCCATGGATGTGAATTTTCTGCATTTCATCACCATCTTCATCCCTCAAAGATTTGGTAAGAACCCTAATCTTAACTTTTGTTAGTAAGATTTTGATATTGAGTTATTTGGTGAATTTTCTTTGTATTTTTGTTTGGATCTGTTACTTTTGTTCTTACCTTTGCTTGCTTCACACTTAATTTTTGCTTTTGTTGCTTATCTTTTGTTATTTTTAAGGCAATAGATGTTTCAAAGATGAAGATGATGAATTACATGTTTCATCATTCGTAATGTAAATGTTTTGAAAGGTATAATCTTAGTTTTTTTTTCTTCTTTCGTTTTATGTTTAAAATCATCATTATATATACTAGAGAAATATTAGGAATAGTTTGAGATTCATATAGATTTATAAGGAATAGTCTGATATACATTTTGGTTGAAGATGTTAAGATTTAAAGTTTTATTTTTTATTTTGCTTTAATCTCATGATAAGGAAAAGACCATTCTCCGATGGATATTGTTTAAGGTAAGTTTTACTTCAAACTTTGTATCCTTATAAGTTCATTGGTTGTAGAAAGTTAACTGAAAAATATAATTATATGTGACGGGACATTATATGATAATGATGATGATAATGAAGAAGAAGAGGAAGAAGAAGCCGGAGGATCGGATTACGATTTTGGTTAGTTAATTCGGGTTTTCTTCTTTCATTCAGCATCAGAATTCTGTTATTTGTACTCATTTACTTATTGTTCATTGGGATATTTAATTCAGGGACGGGATCAGATCGTTCGAAGATGGTACCTTTACCGGATAAAAGGACTCTAGAGTTAATCTTGGATAAACTCATAAACTTCAAAAGTAAGTATAATTGATTTGAATAGTTGGAAATATTTTAATTCTGGGTTCATTACTGTCTTTGGCTGGAATTTTTTTATATGAATGTTGTTAAATTCGATTGCGCAAAAATTAGAGTTGCTCTTTGAAAATAAGTTGATACAAGATTCATTGTCTTGTGACATTAGACCTTGAAGATGGTGATTATGAGTAGCCTTCATATACTATCTCACATATGGATTACCAACAGATGTTCCAAAATTAATATTGGGTCTAAGGAGTGGAAAACAAGTTCAAATTGTGCTATAATTCAAGGGTAAGTTGTTGGAGATGAGCTACCTGTTTGTTTAGCTTTCAAAAATGGGTTTGGGTTATTCTTTTCGGTTAGTGATATTGGACCCATATAAATTATATATAATATCAAGTTGTTATGAATTTGGTCGTGATGATTATGTCATCCCAGGCTGCTATGCATAAAAGGTGGATATATGATAAAATGAACTTTCTATAAGGTCGAGTCTAACTGAAAAACTGCTCATAAGTTTGAAGTAAGGTTCTTTTACCTGTTGTAACTATTCGCTAAAATATTCGTGTTTTCTATTTTCTTCAACTTGATCAATTATGCTATGTTATCTACATTCTCATATATAACATCCAAGTTTATGTTAAATAACATTTGTCATCTAAATTATCATTCAACAATTTTTTCTATACAATCCCGTGAAACCACGGGTCCTTTCACTAGTATATGTGTGTGTGTGTGTGTGTATATATATATATATATATATATATATATATATATATATATATATATATATATATTCTAGTAATATACTTATATATTTAACTATTTCGGGTAAAAGCGAATTTATCCATAGATTATAAATTTGCATCCATATCTAATCCACATCATATATATTCATATCCATAAGATATGTTGTTTGGTCATCCATATCGTCTTTTGATGGATCAGATTGGGTAGATATCCATTAGATCATATGTCTATTGCCATCCCTACTCGCATATATTAAAAGATCTTATATACAAACATTTAACATCGATGTAAGTGATTTTCTTTTTTCTTATGTGAAAAATCGACAATATAAATAAATTGAAGATCAACAAGGTATTGTCATGATCTTCTTGGAACGAATCGAAGAAGATCCGAAGCTAACCATGTGATTTCACACAATAAGAAAGGAAAAAAAATAAGAATTCTAGAAGTTAGCCCAGAAAAACCATATACTTAAGTGTAGAACTCCTGCCAAAAAGAGCCAACGTCCTCTTGGACACCTCTAAAGATGAGTTATCTCTGAACCAATTGTCATGATCATCCTGAGACGAACTGGAGAAGATCCAAAACTAAACCTGGATTTCACGCAATGAGGAAGGAAAGAATAGAAATTTCGAAAGTTAGCCCGGACAAGCCATAAACTTAAGTGTAGAACTCACTCTCAAAAGTTGACTTGGAGGATGGGGGTAAAGCTCCAATCACATCTAAATGCCCACCGATGTGTAACATTATAAGTGTAATTGGAATGGATCATTACATGTACAAAATAAACCTGGTTAATTTTGAATGAATCGTTAAAAGCCCTAATGGACTAGAGATATAACAATACGAATAATCCTAACGAACTATACAAAATATACAGTCTAATACACCCCCGCAGTGAAAAGTGGAGTTGTAGATTGAACGTATAAACTGGACTGAAAGTCGGTAAAAAACGAGTAGGAAGGCATAATGAGACGATGAGGGTACATGAAGAACACAAACGCGCAAGTCGCAACTTTATCCTACACAAAATGTATACCTATCTCGATATGCTTGGTGCGTTGATGCTGAACAAGGTTGGTACAAAGAGAAACGACACTTAAATTGTCACATAAAACAATGTAACTCGAGATAAGGGTGAATGTAGTTCTAGAAGAAGATTACTTATCCATGTCTCAGTAACAAAAATTTTAACCGCGCGATATCCATTTTCAATGTTCGAGTGAGAAACTGTGGCCTGGGTTTTGATGACCACGCGAGAAGATTATCTTCGAGAAAGACAAAATATCCCAATGTAGATCGGCGAGTATCAGGACAACCACCCCAATTGGAATCAGAATAAGCACTGAGTTTCGCAGTAGATGACAGGAATAAATGAAGATCATTATTTTGACTATTAGCATAAAGAGTTGTGGGGCTCGAACTATGAAATATGGTACGCGTATGATGGTGTAGCTGGTAGTTTAAAGCACATGCTAATATGATCTGACAGCAAGACATTAAATCACCAAATCATGGACATAATATTTTTAGAGATAGAGAGTCGCTGCTTTTTCTAGCCTCTGCTTCTTGCTTGCTTACCTAGCTCTTGTCTTAGTGACACTCCCTTTCATACGTTTTTTCAGCCAAAAGCAACATAGAACGGGCTCAAAAAAGCTTGGGAATGAGCCCTTATGGGTAATAATATCAGCAGTAATATCATACTTTTCGGATAAAAGTATAACCATATAGGTAACGGGTGTTTTCTTTGGCACTGTGGACTCAATATTTTCGAGAAGATCTGATATAGTTTGCAATTGTAGAAAATATTCGGTGATGATATTATCACTGAGAAAGATAGTGCGAGACTCGTTTTCAAACTCAATTGCACGACTCTCCCTACTATTACGAAACAATTTCTTAGTATGATTTCAAAGTTGGTAAGCGGAATACCTACGTATAATCACGGATTGGATTAGAGGGTCAATGAGCGTCCCATAAATCCAGAGTTTGATTATGAAGTTAGTTTTCTTCCAGTACTAGTCGTCAGGATCGGTTGCACTGGTCGTGCCGTCGGTATGTCCAATTAAGTCAAAAGTCATGCATTGTGACCCTAAGTGTGACGCCCCGTACAAAAACCATCGTGTACGTATGATAATGCTAAAAACGAACATATATTTCATAGCATTATTCCTCAAGAAAGACAAGCTTTTAGTTGCAATTGTTCTATTTACAAGTGATATTCTTTTATATAATAAAAGGTGAAGACAAAAGGAAGATTCGACGAATTGAAGACGCAAACGACCAAAAAGCTCAAAAGTACAAAATACAATCAATGAGGTTCCAATTATTGATAAGAAACGTCTCAAAATTACAAGAGTACAAGATTCAAAACGCAAAGTACAAGATATTAAATTATTCGCAAGGACGTTCGAAAATCCGGAACCGGGACCAGAGTCAACTCTCAACGCTCGACGCAACGGACTAAAAATTACAAGTCAACTATGCATATGAATATAATATAATATATAATTAATTCTTAAAATTAATATATATATATTATATTATATTTAAATAAACGTCGGCAGAAGAAAACAACCAAATTTGGCTCTCCCCAGCTGGCCATGCGATCGCATGGCCTTGAAGGGTAAAGCTCATGCGATCGCATGAGCATCTTTTCCAGATCACAGGCCTATAAAAATCGAGCTTTGGTGTAACACAAAACACATCTTTTTCCTTCTTCATCATACGTAAATTATATATATATATATTTATATTTTAATTTTAATTTTAATTTTAATTTCTAATAATAAGGGTATGTTAGCGAATGTTGTAAGGGTGTAAGTCAAAATTCTGTCCGTGTAACGCTACGCTATTTTTAATCATTGTAAGTTATGTTCAACCTTTTTAATTTAATGTCTCGTAGCTAAGTTATTATTATGATTATTTAAAACGAAGTAATCATGATGTTGGACTAATTACTAAAATTGGGTAATTGGGCTTTGTACCATAATTGGGGTTTGGACAAAAGAACGACACTTGTGAAAATTAGACTATGGGCTATTAATGGGCTTTATATTTGTTTAACTAAATGATAATTTGTTAATGTTAATATAAAGATTTACAATTGGACGTCCCTATAAATAACCATATACACTCGATCGGATACGATGGGCAGGGTATTTATATGTACGAATAATCGTTCATTTAACCGGACAAGGGAATAGATTAATAACCACTAGAATTATTAAAACAGGGGTGAAATTATGTACAAGGACACTTGGCATAATTGATAACAAAGTATTAAAACCTTGGGTTACACGCAGTCGACATCCTGGTGTAATTATTAAACAAAGTATTAAAACCTTGTTACAGTTTAAGTCCCCAATTAGTTGGAATATTTAACTTCGAGTATAAGGATAATTTAACGAGGACACTCGCACTTTATATTTATGACTGATGGACTGTTATGGACAAAAACCAGACGGACATATTAAATAATCCAGGACAAAGGACAATTAAACCATGAGCATAAAACTAAAATCAACACGTCAAACATCATGATTACGGAAGTTTAAATAAGCATAATTCTTTTATTTCATATTTAATTTTCTTTATTTTATATTTAATTGCACTTCTAATTATCGCACTTTTATTTATTGTTATTGTATTTAATTGCACTTTTAATTATCGTACTTTTTAATTATCGCAAGTTTATTTTATCGCACTTTTATTTATCGCAATTTCATTATCGTTATTTACTTTACGCTTTAAATTAAGTCTTTTATTTATTTAATATTTTTACATTTTGTTTTAACTGCAACTAAAGTTTTAAAATCGACAAACCGGTCATTAAACAGTAAAAACCCCCTTTATAATAATAATATTACTTATATATATATATATATTTGTATTTTTATAAAATAAAACTAATATAGCGTTAAGCTTTGTTTAAAAGATTCCATGTGGACCGAACCGGACTTACTAAAAACTACACTACTGTACGATTAGGTACACTGCCTATAAGTGTTGTAGCAAGGTTTAAGTATATCCATTCTCTAAATAAATAAATATCTTGTGTAAAATTGTATCGTATTTAATAGTATTTCCTAGTAAAATATAAGCTATTTCATATACACCTAGCGAAAACATCAAGTATTTTTGGCGCCGCTGCCGGAGATTCGAAATCTAGCTTAAAAGCCGGAAGCGCAGCGCTAAATAAAAAAAAAAAAAATTAATTTTAGTTTACTTTTATAAAAAAAAATACGTTTTAATATATTCGAAAATATAAAAAGAAAACAAAAATATAAATATTTTTAATAGTTTGTTAAATATTTAAGTTCTATAAAAGTTTCTTTATATTTATTTTATAAAAATATAAGTTTTATTTAATTTATAAAAATATATTATATAAATATTTAAAACAGAAAAAATAAACACAGCAAAATAAAAAAAATAATAATAAAACATTCGGTCTGCTACTGTAGCAGCCCGTGGCCCAAAATCCTGGCTCATGCGATCGCATGAGCCCGAAGGCATAAATTCATGCGATCGCATGAGATCCTCTGACACGCCACAGTTTACCCTAATTCAGCATTTATTACGGGTATTATTTATTATTATTAATTTAAAACCCTAATTAGGTTATATATATTATATTATTTAGTTTAGTTATTTTATTATTTGTATTATTTAGTTTAATTAGTTTAATTAATTTATAAAATTAATAGTTTTATAAATAATATAAAAATAATATTTTTATAAAAATTGTAATTTTTGCAACTTTTAGTATATTTTTATAATTTGTTCCTTTTTATTCATTTTAGCGTAATTTTTGTATCTTTCGCTCATTTTTAGTTTTAAAATATAGTTTTTGCCATACTTATTTTTATTTATAGATTTTTAGGCCTTGCCGTAAAATCCCTTAAGTGCTTTTTCTTTAGACTAAGATTTAAGTGCTTTAGAATTTTGCGACGCCTTTTTAAGTTTTAGTACATTTTTAAGTTATTACCATTTGGGATATAGTTTTTCTTATAAGTTTTAATATTTTTAGACGCCTTTTACCTATGTATCAATTATCATTCCAATTAGTAATCTCAATTTGCGATTATAATTTTAAGTTAGTGGTAGTAATAAGGTTGAGTTAGTCGAGTGTTTTAAAGTTTTATAAGTCACTCTTTTTATTTCTTATTTTTCGACGCCTTTTATTTTTCAACCCTTTTCTTTTTCGACGCGCTCTTTTTCTTTCTTATTTCTCGCTATTCTAGTTTTTAGGACTTAGAATTTTCTCTGCTTCTTATCTAAATTTCTTAAAATTACGAAAATTTATTTTAAGTGGTTAAATTGATAGACATCAAAATTTTCTGGTTCGTAGTAATAGTTGGATTTGTACGTGGACCGGGTTATTGGAGCCAAACAGTCCTCAATTATATTGAGACCAAACGAATCCTGCCCCTCTGCTGCATCTTTTGGCTATTCGAAACGTGGGCAAAATCAGAAAAGTCTATTAATTGGATAACTTATATAATTTTTCTTTCCTTTTAAAAAACTAATAGGATATTCAGTGAATGCACCGAGCAAGACGTTCACCACCTTTTGTACGTTCACCACCTGTAACTAGATCAAGACATTTAGCTAATATTACCGCCGTTGATTTTTCTTTAGAATCGTCATCCAGTCGACCAAGTACTCCAGTTCAAATTTCCGATAATCCATTTTTTGAACCCGACCTCACAATTGAGAATCCGGAGAATATTCAGGGACAATTCATAGATCCTGAACCATTAAATTTTCCTCCGGAACCACCAATCATTCAAACAGAAATTGTTGAGGAACGAACCATTAAATCAGAATCCTCTAGTGATTCAGATTCAACAAATTCAATTATGGAAGTAACAGAACCTTTAAGTATGGAAGACCGAATGAGAGCTAAACGCACTGGCCAAGGTCACGCAATTACTCATCCAGACATTAATGCGCCAGATTATGAAATCAAAGGACAAATTTTACATATGGTGACTAATCAATGCCAATTTAGTGGTGCGCCGAAGGAAGATCCAAACGAACATCTTCGTACCTTTAATAGGATTTGCACACTATTTAAAATAAGAGAAGTGGAGGATGAACAGATATATCTCATATTATTTCCTTGGACTTTAAAGGGAGAAGTCAAAGATTGGTTAGAATCGTTACCTGAAGGGGCGATTGATACATGGGACGTTTTAGTTGAAAAATTTCTTAAACAATTCTTTCCGGCATCTAAAGCCGTAAGACTTCAAGGAGAAATTGTTACGTTCACACAGAAACCGAATGAAACTCTATATGAGGCGTGGACTAGATTTGGAAAGTTATTAAGAGGATGTCCGCAACACGGTTTAGACACCTGTCAAATAGTACAAATATTATACCAATGATGCGACATCACTACAAGGAAAGACATCGATATAGCAGCTGGTGGTTCTATTATGAAGAAAACAGAAACTGATGCTTACAAAATTATTGATAACACTGCTTCCCACTCACATGAGTGGCACCAAGAAAAAGATATCGTTAGATCATCTAAAGCAGCTAGAGCCGATTCTAGCGATGACTTAGATTCCATTTCCGCAAAGATAGATGCTGTCGAGAGACGAATGGAAAAGATGACTAAAGATATCCACTCAATACGAATTAGTTGTGAGCAGTGTGGAGGACCACATTTGACAAAAGATTGTCTCAGTATTGAATTAACAATGGAGCAAAGAGAGGATATTTCATACATAAACCAAAGGCCTGGAAATAATTATCAGAATAATTATCAACCGCCAAGACCGATTTACAATCAAAATCAGAATTATAACCGAAATATTCCATACAACAACCAACAAGGTCCTAGTAATCAACAAGTATTCAATAATACTTACAATCAGCAAAGACCTAATTTTCAAAACAAACTACCACAAACCGATGATAAAAAGCCGAATTTAGAAGATATGATGACAAAGCTAGTTGAAACTCAAACGCAGTTTTTCACATCTCAAAAACAAACTAATGAACAAAATGCTCAAGCATTTAGAAATCAACAAGCTTCTATTCAAAACTTGGAACAAGAAGTAAGTAACCTAGCAAGGTTAATAGGTGAAAGAAAACCGGGAAGTTTACCTAGTGATACAAATGCTAACCCCCGGAATGAAACAGCTAAAGCCATTACCACAAGAAGTGGTACAACACTTAAACCACCTGAAATACCTGTAGCTTTTGATGAAGCTATTCCTACTCCACAAGAACCACAACCTGATCAAGATAAGGAAAAAGAACCGGTAGTTGAAAAGGTTAATGAAGATAACACAGTTAAGGCTAAACCTTATGTTAAACCATACCAACCACCACTTCCTTACCCGAGTAAAATGAAAAAAGAAAAACTTGAAGCCGAGCAATCCAAATTCTTGGATATGTTTAAACAGATAAATGTAAATCTTCCTTTCATTGATGTGATTTCAGGAATGCCTAGATATGCTAAATTTCTGAAAGATCTAATCACGAATAGAAAGAAAATGGAAGAACTCTCGGCTGTTATTATGAATGCTAATTGTTCTGCAGTACTGTTGAATAAGATACCAGAAAAATTATCTGATCCAGGAAGTTTCACAATTCCATGTTTTCTGGGTAGTCTTAGTTCAATAGAAGCATTAGCAGACTTAGGTGCTAGTATAAATTTAATGCCGTATTCACTATACGCTAAACTAGACCTTGGAGAATTGAAACCAACAAGAATAAGCATACAACTAGTCGATCGATCAATAAAATATCCTAGAGAGATAATGGAGAACATGTTAGTTAAAGTTGGTACTTTAGTATTTTCAGTAGATTTTGTTGTTCTGGACATGGAAGAAGATTCTCAAGTTCCTCTCATATTAGGAAGACCATTCTTAAACATGGCTAAAGCAATGATAGACGTGTTTGGTAAGAAACTGACCCTAAGTATAGAGGACGAGAGTGTTACCTTTTCAGTTGATAGAGCAATGCAACAACCGCAATATGCATATGATACATGCTATTATATTCAAACTATAGATTCACATGCAGAATTGTTAGAAGAATTTCCAGAATTACAAGGAACAGGAGAATGTTCTTTAGGAGAAGGAACTGAACCAATTGATAAAGCTGAAATGTTAGCTACACTAATAGCTAATGGATATGAACCAACAACAGAAGAAATTCAAATGCTAAAAGAAGAAGACAGATATCGATATAAATCATCGATAGAAGAACCTCCAACATTAGAGTTAAAGCCACTTCCAAACCATTTGGAATACGCTTATTTACATGGTGAATCTGAATTACCTGTAATAATATAGTCTTCTCTTACTGAAAATGAGAAATCTCAACTCATTTCTGTGTTGAAAGCTCATAAACCAGCCATTGCATGGAAGATTCATGACATTAAAGGAATAAGTCCTTCGTATTGCACACATAAAATCCTTATGGAAGAAGGTCATAAAACGTATGTGCAACGCCAACGAAGACTAAATCCTAATATGCAAGATGTAGTTAAAAAAGAAATTATTAAACTGCTAGATGCAGGTTTAATTTATCCAATTTCTGATAGTCCATGGGTAAGCCCCGTTCAATGCGTGCCTAAGAAGGGTGGCATGACTGTCATCACAAATGAGAAAAATGAGCTTATTCCTACTAGGACTGTAACAGGATGGAGTGTGTGTATTGATTATAGAAAATTAAATGACGCCACCAGAAAAGATCACTTTCCCTTACCTTTTATTGATCAAATGTTGGAAAGATTAGCCGGAAACAGTTACTATTGTTTTCTTGATGGATTTTCTGGATATTTTCAAATTCCAATAGCACCCGAAGATCAAGATAAAACCACGTTCACGTGCCCTTATGGTACTTTTGCTTACAAACGCATGCCATTTGGACTTTGCAACGCCCCTGCAACCTTTCAAAGGTGCATGATGGCGATTTTTCACGACATGATAGAAGAATGCATGGAAGTTTTCATGGATGACTTTTCAGTCTTCGGTGATACATTTGAATCATGTCTAGTTAATCTGGAACGAATGCTTATTATATGTGAACAATCAAATCTAGTACTTAATTGGGAGAAATGCCATTTCATGGTTAAAGAAGGCATCGTTCTTGGACATAAAATTTCAAAAGAAGGAATTGAAGTGGATAGAGCTAAAGTAGATGTAATTGCTAAACTTCCACATCCCACCAATGTTAGAGGAGTTAGGAGTTTTCTAGGGCATGCCGGTTTTTACCGACGTTTCATAAAAGATTTTTCTAAAATTGCCACTCCTATGAATAAACTCCTAGAAAAGGATGCCCCGTTCATCTTTTCAGATGAATGCATTAAATCTTTTAATATTCTTAAAGAGAAACTCACTAATGCGCCAATCATGATAACACCAAATTGGAATCTACCGTTTGAACTAATGTGCGATGCAAGTGATTTTGCAATGGGAGCCGTTTTAGGACAAAGGATTGAAAAACGATTTCAACCTATATATTATGCTAGTAAGACGTTACAAGGAGCACAAACGAACTATACAACTACTGAAAAAGAACTCCTTGCTATTGTCTTTGCTTTTGACAAATTTCGTTCATATCTCGTTCTAGCAAAAACGGTGGTCTATACCGACCATTCTGCTCTTAGATACCTATTTTCGAAACAAGATGCCAAACCAAGATTAATCCGTTGGATCTTACTCTTACAAGAGTTCGATATTGAAATCTGAGATAAAAGAGGAGCAGAAAATCTCGCCGCTGATCATCTTTCTCGTCTTGAAAATCCCGAATTAGAAGTTCTAAATGAATCGGCCATACAAGACAACTTTCCTGATGAATATCTATTGAAAATAGATTATAATGAAATTCCATGGTTTGCAGACTATGCAAACTACTTAGTATGTGGATTCCTTGAAAAAGGATTATCGTACCAAAAACGAAAGAAATTCTTTAGTGATATAAAACACTATTTCTGGGAAGATCCACATCTCTTTAAAAGTTTTCCAGATGGAATAATACGCCGATGTGTATTCGGAGATGAAGCTAGTAAAATTTTAAACCATTGTCACACAGAACCAACAGGAGGGCATTATGGGCGTCAACTAACAGCAAGAAAAGTTTATGATGCTGGATTCTATTGGCCTACAATTTACAAAGACGCACACCTTCTTTGCAAATCCTGTGATGCTTGTCAAAGGGCCGGAAAAATAAGTCAACGTGATGAAATGCCACAAAATGTCATTCAAGTATGTGAAGTATTTGACATTTGGGGTATTGACTTTATGGGTCCATTTCCAAAATCTCATAATAATCTATATATTCTCGTAGCCATTGATTATGTATCTAAATGGGCGGAAGCACAAGCTCTCCCAACTAACGATGCATGAGTTGTAGTCAATTTTTTAAAACGTCTTTTTGCAAGCTTTGGAACACCGAAAGCTTTAATAAGTGATCGGGGTACTCATTTATGTAACAATCAACTTGAGAAAGTTCTCAAAAGATATGGAGTAACTCATAAAATCTCCACCGCATATCATCCACAAACAAGTGGACAAGTTGAAAATACCAACCGAGCTTTAAAATGTATTCTAGAGAAAACCGTAGGATCAAATCCGAAGGAATGGTCCATTAAATTGGAGGATGCACTCTGGGCTTTTAGAACAGCCTACAAAACTCCAATTGGAACCACACCTTTTAGACTTGTTTATGGAAAAGCATGTCATCTTCCAGTAGAAATTGAACACAAAGCATTTTGGGCTTTGAAGACATGTAATCTTGATTTACATGAAGCTGGACGTCTACGGTTAAATCAATTAAACGAATTAGAAGAATTAAGACATGAAGCATACGAAAATTCGTTAATCTATAAGGAAAGAACGAAGAAATGGCATGATAAAAGAATCAGAAGTTCAAAAGAATTCAAAGAAGGAGACAGAGTTCATCTTTTCAATTCACGATTCAAGCTATTTTCTGAAAAATTGAAATCAAGATGGTCTGGACCATTCATAGTCAAAAGAGTTTTCCCATACGGAACGATAGAATTAATAAATTCAAATGGGATTGAATTTAAAGTTAATGGTCACAGAGTTAAACATTACATAGATAGTCCAATGGAAGTTGACAATGAAGTTAATCACAATTTCGATACCACAGCTAACTAAGTGTGGGGAGAATCAAGTCTTTAAAGGATATTATGTATTTCTGTTAGAGTTAGATTGTCTGTTTTCGTGTAGTTCTCGAAAATGGAACCCGAATGGTCTTTCCCTAGCAGACCCTAAAGAACTAGTCTTCTCCCCCCATTCTGAATTTTTATTTTTTTTAGGTTTTTTTGAAATGAAGACTTCCTGTGAACTAAACCATGGTCTAATGCTACACGCTTTGATCACTAAACGTAATAATGACACACTTCCGAGTGAAATAGTATCAGTAATCAGAGAAAGATTGGACGGAGTAAGAAAAGAATCCAGATGTGAAGATAATAAGTTACAATTTGGTAAAGAAAAATCAAAATCCGCAGCGAAAAGAAGAGCACGACACCTAGAAAGATGTCACAAATGCGGAAAATGGTCACATGGAGGTAAATGTTCAAATAATCAAACCTATTCAAACACCGAATTTGTTACTTTATGCAGAGACGGACCGTTCATATGTTTAGAAGAAAAAACACTGAATGCTCGAGGTTACGCCTATGTAGCCATGGAAAATCAATTAAACCGACTATCTTATGAATGGGATAGATCATATCACTAAGAATACTATCTCACAGGTAAGTCTGTACAATTTTTATTTTTTATTTTTATTTTTATTTTTAACCTTTTGATAATAAACGCTAATTTGTTCGCTATAAAGTATTAAATTGGTATTGAATAAAATTAGGTTTGGCGACCGAAATTATTGATATCATACAAAAATTTATTACATCACTGCGAAATTTAACGTTTATTCTTAAGGTATAAATATCTTTAATCAATCAACCCAAAATATTTCAAAAATTCGTCATGAGTTAAATTAGGTCATGGAACCGAAATTACTTTACCGAAAAGAGGGGCGTATATTTTTGATAATATTTGATTGATTAAAGTGGGATAAAAGCCAAAAAAATTTTTAATTTTATTTTTTACCATGTTTTTAAAATTAATATATAAATATTAAATTAATATTTTGAACTTTGTAAAATCAATATATTTAAGTTTGTAAATATTTAAAAAATTAATCTTTTTAATATAAGTTTGTATGTATAAAAACAAAAATATAATATAAGTTTGGTGTAAATTTATAATATGAATTTTTAATTAAGTTTAATATGAATTTTTAATTTTATGCATTTTAAATTTAAGTTTGGTGTGAATTTAAAAACAAAAATTTACTTTATTTCGCTAAGTTAAAAATATGATTTTTAATATTCGTCGTGAGTTGAAGACTAGGTCGTTAAATCGAAATTGCTTTACCCGAGGGAGGGACGAGAACTTTTATTATCATTATTTTTAATCTTATTGAATTAAAGTATGCCAAAAACATTAAAAAAACCCAAAAATCTTTACTTTTAAAACCGCGCTTTGAATTGACAAATTTTAAAATTTTGTCGAGGGACGGACTAGGACATCGATCCGAAACACCTCGCTCCTAAAGGAAAACAAATTTTTAAAATTTAATTAATTATAAGTTTTATAAAGTATAAGGTTTTATAAAAAAAAAAAAAAAGGGTCAAAACACTGTAGCCGGGTACCCATGCGATCGCATGGGAATCACCTTATACCTCCATGCGATCGCATGGAGGCAAAAATCTGGCCTGATACATACAGACAGCGAGTCTGTCTTCCTCACCACAACACACACACAAACACGAAACTCTCTCAAATCTTCACCAAATTTCATCATTTTTTCACCGTAATTCGTCATTTTTCTTGCTCTAATCATGCCTAGATTCTCATTCTTCAGTAAAATGGTAAAAATTACACCCCTAAACTCTATAAATTCCTAGTTTTTGTGATAATTACTAATATTTTACCTAATGCAATTTTGTTAATTTCTAGTGTAATCAGTGTTAAATTGTTAGTATTTTATGCATGTATAACCTAGATTGATGCTATTTAACATGATTTGAAGCCAAAAACTTCAAAATTTTTAGAAATCTAGGGTTTGTGTTCTTGAGCAATTTGGGGCTTTTTGATATAAACAGGTTATGGCCAATTTTTGTCATGAATTATTGCTAAATTGAATAGTGTAACATGTTTAGATAGTTAAATGATCCAAACATTGATCCTAAACATGATTTTTAGAGATTAAAGTGGACTTTTTAAGTCCAAAATTCATGAACTTGATTAATTTGAGGGTTGCCATTTGAGACTTGTTTAATTATTAGTAATGACTATTTTGACATGTTATTTGAGTTAAATGCTTATGAACTTTGTATACATTTTCATATGTGCTTATTTGAAAAGTGTAGAATTGTGAAAAATTGTAAAAATGTGTATAAGTTTAATTTTGATTTAACATGTTATAGTGATTGTTTTAAGTTGTTATTTTGCTAACACTAATGCATATTTGGATGCACAAATTTTGTGTTTAATGTGTTTTGCAGAAAGTCGATACTGGAAGTTCAGGAGCATCATCATCTAGACGACCAGCACCAGCACCAGAACCAGAACCAGAAATGCAACACGAACAAGGACCACAACAAGAACCACAACAACAGCCTGATCAGCACATACCTTATTATGATCCGGTAAAGTTTGTTGATGAATTCATAGTATTTCCAATGAGGCCGCCAGTAGAATTCCCAACGATTCCTGAGCACACTCTGCATCCTAATCTGAGATTTGATAGGAGATGGAGAGATTACGAGACATATCAAAGGAACAAATTCAAATTGGTAACAAAAAATGTAGAGCTGCCAAGGGTAATCGATTGGGCCCCTTTGGAAACGGTCCATCTAGCTGACCGTGTTAGACAGCTTTTAGTTCAAAGGTATGGCAGTTCTTCTTTTACAGATTGGGAACGTCTTTTCACCATTCGTAGACCTGTATATAAGGAATGGTGTGTTGAGTTGATGAGTACGGTATCACTTGATACAAATATAGTTAGAATAGATGATAGAAGATTTCTTAGGTTTATCCTTGGCGGTAGGATGTATAGAATGTCCATGCTAGACATGGCCAGGGCTTTACAGATATATACTCCTGGTGAGTTGCTACTACCCGATTGTACAAACTTGATTCATTATGGTGAAAGGGTAGATAGCAACTTTGACGCTGACGCCATTTGGAGGCGTATATCACATTTTGATGTTTTTACACGAGCAGGAGGACACTCCTATACACATATTGACAGAGCCGAGCTTCGTATTATTCATAGATTTTTGGCTAACTCGATTACACAGAGAGGTCACAATAAAGAAAAAATTACCTTACATGATTTATTCTACCTAAAGTGTATTCGGGATCCTAGAAGCTTTGTCAATATCCCTTACTGTGTTGCTTTTTATTTATCTAAAATGGTAGAGGGAATGCAGGACGGGAGTATAATAGGAGGAGGTATTTTTGTTACTCTCATTGGAGAGTATTTAGGTGTTGATAGGAACCAAGGAGGTCCATTACAGCTTTGTAGAGAACAGGTTGAGCCCTTAGGATTGAAAGTTTATGTGAGTGCTAAGGTATTGAAAAGTAGACGTAACCAGGCAGTACCCTATGAGGGATCTCATCCTCAGGTAGAGAGAGGCTCAGACGAGGAAATGGAGGAGGCGGAAGACATTAGGGATGTCTTTCGAGATGCTATTTTTGACGTCCACGTTCGTATAGATGAGGAAGCAATGACGAACGCGGCCAGACATAGTATGTATGAGCAGTGGAACTCCGAGCGAGTATACGAGGATTATAGGAGACGCCAACACGATAGCTGGTTAGTTCATCAGCACCAAATCATGAGCCAGCTATCATATCAGGTACCAAATAACTATGTACCTACTCGACCTGCTCATTTTCCGCCACACAGCCCCGATATCCGATCACCCTTTAACCGGTATGACTATAACCAAGCCTATCAGAACACCTGTAACCAACAATGGAACCCACCTGACGAGATGAACTGAAACCCATATCCAGACTGATTTAGTTCCATTTGGTTATTTATATGATTTTTATGTTTTTATCTTTTTACTTATTCATGTTTAAACTTATGTTATTGAATATACTTATGTAATCTTTATCATTTTTATTATTATTGTGTACTAATATTTCACATTTAGGATTTGAAAGTAGGATATTAAGTCTCATTTCAAATTGTCATGCATGTTTATATTTGTATGTATGTATATTGTAAATTGTACAAAACAGGGTAAAACAGCGCATTTTCAAAGACTGGCATTAAGTTCAGCAAAAGCTACTAATTTTGACGACAAGATGACAAATAAATGTGATGTAACAACAGACGGAATGAACAAATGATATGCACCATTTATCATTCAGCAAACAAACGCCAATATGTTTGGAAACTTTGGTAAAATTTAATCATTTTTACGCTAATCACCCTCAATAATTTAAATTGTTACTGATTTCTTGCAAATGAGGGCATTGCAAGATCTTAAGTGTGGGAAGGGGTTAAATTCTTTCGGATTTTAAAATTTTTACTTTATAAACTTGGTTACCATTAGAAATACTAGTAAAGTAGTAGTTGTATTAGAATCTAGTGCTCTCTGATAATAAAGAATAGCCCTAGTCTTATATACTGACTACCCAATTCTAGTAAAAATTTTCAAAATTTTTAATTAAATGAACTCGAAATCATGTTTATACATATTTATGAACGATAAAACTAGGTGTTAACACCGAAATTATTGTTACCTCGGAAAGGACATAAATTGAGAAACAAACCAAAATGTTAAAATTCTTTTAAAATGGAATAGAGGACAATAAAAAGGAAAATAAAAGCCAAGTGTGGGAAAAATTACCAAGTTATCTTAAACATATGTCACATATTTCTGTAACAAATAATTGAAGATACTTTTGCTTTGGACTAAACTAAACTGTTTTACCCGATGAAAGAAAAGAAAAGATGGATCTACACGATGAATCAATTCCATCATTAAAAGGAAGTAAAGTCTTCCGAAAAAGACACGCGCTTCTTGATTTAGGTCATGAAGTTGTCGTCCAGACCAGCTGTAGGTTGACGAAAAACCTAGAAAAGTCATCTCTAAAATCAGCAGGAAATCCACGGACCTCAGCATCAAACAGGGTCGCCAAGTGGTCAGATTTATCCTAACCATGAGAAGGATTTATCTCGTACAATGGGGGGCACCGTGCAAATTAGCTTGATAAGACTAATGAATCAGATCCCCAGAAAGGATAATCTCCTTAAAGATCAAAAATCAGCTTTTAAGACTGATATTACTCAATCCTAGAGATTGACCTTAAAGATTGAGAATTACAAACTCATGGAATTCAATGATATCTAAACTCGAGCTTGAACGAGAAAATATTTTGATCAAATTAAAACCGATTTGTTTTCTGAAAACCCTATTTTCAATGCGTTCATTACCTTTGAACGTAAAATCCTAGGAATTCACCTGGAATTCATTAGGTCACCTGAACCAAATCGGGTGTCAACCGTAAGAACGGTGGTTGCATAGCATGGTCGAAGACAGGACCTTGTGCCAGACCGACAAATTAAAAGGGTGACCTTTACTATTGCTCCTACCAAGAATAGTAATTGCGTCCGACACGTTATAGACCATAATTAAAAGCATGTCAGGGGACATTGCCTTAACAGTTGCTTGTTCAACGCTTTCCTTTACAACCGGACGGTAGTTTACCGAAAGGTAATATACGGAGCAAGTATACTGGACGTGTTGCTTTCCTAATACAAGGTTAGCAAGTGGGTGACACAAAACCATAAGTTTTGAGCCAAAATTTTCAAATCTAAAACCCACCAAACCCACACAAAAAAAAAAAGAATTTGCAAACACCGGTGAAGGGTTATTCCGGAAAACTTATCTAGGGTAAAAGCTAGATTTAATTTTCAAAAGATCAAATGTTTTCATAAAGATCCAATTTCCTTAATGGATCTAAATTTTTATAGTCATGTGGGACTGTAAACCATATCGTTACTACCATTGTTTATACCACCGTAAAGAAATCACTGATGTACAAAGTGTGAAGAATAAAGAAGTGATTCTTGTATTTCAAGACTATATTGCTTGAGGACAAGCAACGCTCAAGTGTGGGAATATTTGATAATGCTAAAAATGAACATATATTTCATAGCATTATTCCTCAAGAAAGACAAGCTTTTAGTTGCAATTGTTCTATTTACAAGTGATATTCGTTTAAATAATAAAAGGTGAAGACAAAAGGAAGATTCGACGAATTGAAGACGCAAACGACCAAAAAGCTCAAAAGTACAAAATACAATCAATGAGGTTCCAATTATTGATAAGAAACGTCTCAAAATTACAAGAGTACAAGATTCAAAACGCAAAGTACAAGATATTAAATTATTCACAAGGACGTTCGAAAATCCGGAACCGGGACCAGAGTCAACTCTCAACGCTCGACGCAACGGACTAAAAATTACAAGTCAACTATGCATATGAATATAATATAATATATAATTAATTCTTAAAATTAATATATATATTATATTATATTTAAATAAACGTCGGCAGAAGAAAACAACCAAATTTGGCTCTCCCCAACTGGCCATGCGATCGCATGGCCTTGAAGGGTAAAGCTCATGCGATCGTATGAGCATCTTTTCCAGATCACAGGCCTATAAAAATTGAGCTTTGGTGTAACACAAAACACATCTTTTTCCTTCTTCATCATACGTAAATTATATATATATATTTATATTTTAATTTTAATTTTAATTTTAATTTTAATTTTAATTTTAATTTTAATTTTAATTTTAATTTTAATTTTAATTTTAATTTCTAATAATAAGGGTATGTTAGCGAATGTTGTAAGGGTGTAAGTCAAAATTCTGTCCGTGTAACGCTACGCTATTTTTAATCATTGTAAGTTATGTTCAACCTTTTTAATTTAATGTCTCGTAGCTAAGTTATTATTATGATTATTTAAAACGAAGTAATCATGATGTTGGACTAATTACTAAAATTGGGTAATTGGGCTTTGTACCATAATTGGGGTTTGGACAAAAGAACGACACTTGTGGAAATTAGACTATGGGCTATTAATGGGCTTTATATTTGTTTAACTAAATGATAATTTGTTAATGTTAATATAAAGATTTACAATTGGACGTCCCTATAAATAACCATATACACTCGATCGGATACGATGGGCAGGGTATTTATATGTACGAATAATCGTTCATTTAACCGGACACGGGAATGGATTAATAACCACTAGAATTATTAAAACAGGGGTGAAATTATGTACAAGGACACTTGGCATAATTGATAACAAAGTATTAAAACCTTGGGTTACACGCAGTCGACATCCTGGTGTAATTATTAAACAAAGTATTAAAACCTTGTTACAGTTTAAGTTCCCAATTAGTTGGAATATTTAACTTCGGGTATAAGGATAATTTAACGAGGACACTCGCACTTTATATTTATGACTGATGGACTGTTATGGACAAAAACCAGACGGACATATTAAATAATCCAGGACAAAGGACAATTAACCCATGAGCATAAAACTAAAATCAACACGTCAAACATCATGATTACGGAAGTTTAAATAAGCATAATTCTTTTATTTCATATTTAATTTCCTTTATTTTATATTTAATTGCACTTCTAATTATCGCACTTTTATTTATTGTTATTGTATTTAATTGCACTTTTAATTATCGTACTTTTTAATTATCGCAAGTTTATTTTATCGCACTTTTATTTATAGCAATTTCATTATCGATATTTACTTTACGCTTTAAATTAAGTCTTTTATTTATTTAATATTTTTACATTTTGTTTTAACTGCAACTAAAGTTTTAAAATCGACAAACCGGTCATTAAACGGTAAAAACCTCCCTTTATAATAATAATATTACTTATATATATATTTGTATTTTTATAAAATAAAACTAATATAGCGTTAAGCTTTGTTTAAAAGATTCCCTGTGGACCGAACCGGACTTACTAAAAACTACACTACTGTACGATTAGGTACAATGTCTATAAGTGTTGTAGCAAGGTTTAAGTATATCCATTCTCTAAATAAATAAATATCTTGTGTAAAATTGTATCGTATTTAATAGTATTTCCTAGTAAAATATAAGCTATTTCATATACACCTAGCGAAAACATCAACGTATCATCAACAACATGATCATTACAAGGTCAAACACTATATGCTGTTTGAAAACCAGTTTTGCATTCATAAAAAGATAGCGTTTACAAAAGATAACGTGATACAAAGGTCGATACAAAGTCATTATTTGAAAATAACATAAATTACGAATGCAAAAGAAAAGTTCCATGATTGAGACAACTCTAAGTAATGCAGCGGAAATCTAACACAGCAGGTCCATAACAGCAAGTCTATCAGCGGAAGCAACAACATCTAAGCACCTGAGAAATACACGCTTAAAAATTCAACACGAATGTTGGTGAGCTATAGTTTGTTTGTAATCAGTAATGTAATGTAGGCCACGAGATTTTAGTGCTTCAAACCAGCGTTTCAAATCAGTATTTCAAATCAGTATGATAAAGTATATGCTTATCCGTGGGCACCCGGTAACTAACTTAACGTAATATTACCCCCTAAAAGTACACTTGGCGAGTGCATAAGTTTACGAAGTATTAAACACCCGTTATATGCTAGCGCGACTAGCCCGAGTGGGGATGTCAAACCCTATAGATCCATATCTAAGATTCGCGTTCACCGGTTCAAAAACCAATGACTAAACGTTACCGAGCTAAAGGGAAAGTTTATGCCGTTGTATAACCCACACATATATAAAGTTTAAGTACTCATGCCTAGTATGTAAAACGTAAAAAGCGCATGTATTCTCAGTCCCAAAATAGTTAAAGTAAAAAGGGATGCTATAACTCACAGTGATAGAGCGGTAAAGTCGATAATGAAAGTATGCAAGTAGTAAGTCGGTCCGAAAGGTCGTCAACCTAAGTCAAAGGTTGCTAGGTCAGTATGTTATCCTCATAAGTTCTAATAGTGCATAAAATAAGTTTAAGTGTCATCATCATCATCGTTCATCATCATAAAAGCTAAGTAAGTTTGACAAGAATAGAGATCGAAACAATAGGCTGATTTCGGTCAGATGCTCCGACCTCTACGTAAATCGAAAAGACGCGTAGTCAGTGGCTATGGCTCCGTATATGAGTCCCCTAACCTCTGCCCAATTTTCAGAACCTAACTCATCTTCGTTTGATCGTGGCGATGGTTTAAGTGCGAGTAGGTCAGAAATTTTAGCACAACGTTACAACGGCGTAGTGACTTTCGGAAGGCCATAAATCCTAAACCGTAACTCGGATTAAGACGAGGTCTAAACGGAAAATCATATACTTGAACCGAACTAACTGAAAATTAACTTTTTAGTAGTCTAGGTGGTCTGATAAGATCCCGAAAACAGTAAGCAAGGTGCTCCAGTGGGGTTCTTAGTGCTTGATGATCATCACGGTTCTCATCCTTGATGCTTGTAGCTTCAAGTGTACAACTCGTTGATGGGTTAGCATCACCTTGAACAAGATTCTACCATCAACACACAATATGTTAAGACCAAGAAAGAACACAACTCATTTAAGAGTCTTAGATGGATGATGAACCAAGGTTACATCATATCCTTAGTCTTAACACAATTACAAGTTCCATTTACAACTAAAGCTACAAACTTTACTTCAATCAAACAAGTATGAACATAATCTAAATCAAATAAGGTGATGGAACCCTAAGCTAGAGAGCTTGGATCCTTTTCACACAAGTTATAAGATTACAAAGCTTGAAAGCTTGAACCTTTGGTGTTCTTGAAGACCTTGAAGCATAAAGCTTAGATCTTTAAGTTACATGAAGACCATAAACACAAGTTTTGATCTTTATAACAAAGTAATGAGATCATAAGTTAGAAAACTTAGATCCAACAAAAGATATGAAGATTCAAGCTAGAAAGCTTGCATCTTGGTTGTTCTTGAAGATCTTGAAGCATAAAGCTTGGATCTTTAAGTTACATGAAGATTACAAACAAAAGTTTGAATCTTTATAACAAAATAATAAGATTAAAGCTAAAAGATTTAGATCTACAAAGTAGATGAAGATTCAAAGCTAGAAAGCTTGAATCTCCCATGTTCTTAAAGGATTCAAATCCATGTTTGAATCTACAAGATGTAACCAAGATCAAAAGCTAAAAAGCTAGACCCATGATGATGATGATGAATTTATGATGATGAAAAGGAGAAGAAGAAGAAGAGAAATTCAAAATACTTACACTTTTTAGAGAGAGAAAGACTAGAGAAAGAATTAGAGAGTAAGTGTGTGTGAAATGTAAATGAGAGCAAGTGTTAAATGGATGGAATAAGGCTTGTATTTATAGGTGGTGAGGTGATGGGGAGGGTGATGTAGCCGTGGGGTTTGGGAGGGGACAATGGAGACCAACTTTTGCTTTTTGGTTAATGGTTGTATAAAGTTGGTGCTTATGTTAGGATCCCATGCAACATTAAGGATAATACTTGACAAAAATGCTAGCATGTTCCCTCTAATAAATGGGCATTTGTATTAGATATTAATGGGTCACTAGCTATTAATAATTAGACTAATTAAATAGTCCACTAACTAGTGTAGGGTGGGCTAAGGCCCAACAAGGTAGAAAGTCCAACAAGACTAACTAGTAAGCATAAGTAAATTACTACGCGTAATTAAGCATCCAAAAACCCAAGTAATTATTATTATAAAATAATAATTAAGATTTCGTAGTCATAATATTCTGTTTACGACGAAAGTTAAACGTGTACGCAGTACGTAGTTTGTTCGTAACGTCAAGTGACACCAACGGTCGTAAAAGCATTCGGGGATCGAGTTAAGTGATTACACACTTAATAGCACGTTGTAAGGTATTAATGAAAGTAATTAATCATTAAATAAGAACCCAGAGCATAAACTAGCTCAGTACGCACATATACGCAGTTTCGCGAAAGCACAAAGCACAAAAGCAAGTGATAAGGCTAAAAAGGAACATATATTTCATAGCATTATCCCCCAAGAAAGACAAGATTTTAGTTGCAATTGTTCCATTTTCAAGTAATATTCGTTTGTATTAAATAAGTGCGAAGACAAAAGGCGAAAACGACGAATTGAAGACACAAAGGTCCAAAAAGCTCAAAAGTACAACATACAATTAAAAAGGTTCAAATTATTGATGAGGAACGTCTAAAAATGACAAGAGTACAAGTTACAAAACGCAAAGTACACGATATAAAATAGTACGCAAGGACGTTCGAAAATCCGGAACCGGGACATGAGTCAACTCTCAACGCTCGACGCAACGGTGTAAAAATTACGAGTCAACTATGCACAAGAATAAAATATAATATTTAAATAATTCATAATAAGAATAATATTAAATAATAAAAAGTTGTTAATTGAGCATAGTTAAGGGGTCATAAGTGAAAGTTTGAATTCAAAATTCGTCTATAAAAGAACGAATTCTGATCGATTATAGATCTATCCCAATTCTCTCTTTCTATCTTTCTGTAAACATATTTATATATAGTATAATTTTAATTTTAATTTTAGATAATAATAATAATGGTATGTTAGCGAATATTGTAAGGATTTAAGTCAGAACTCTGTCCGTGTAACGCTACGCGATTAATCATCACTGTAAGCTATGTTCTTCCTTTTTAATTTAATGTCTCGTAACTAAGTTATTATTATGCTTATTTGAGCCGAAGTAATCGTGATGTTGGGCTAAAATATTAAGACGGGGTTATTGAATTTTGTACCATAATTAAGGTTCGGACAAAAGACCGACACTTGTGGAAATTGGACTATTGACTATTAATAGATGGGGGGTATTGTCTAATTGAGTGACAACTCATTGGAGTCTGTCGAACCTATCTTCAAATTAATTATCCTAATAATTAATAATGATTATGGTTGTCCTATTTAGTGACGTTCATATGGAATCTATTATAATCATTTAATTAATTATTCGGGTTGGGTAATTGATTATTCAAACTGATCAAGTGGGTAAATTAATATTCATATCTAATCAAAACAGGGGTGGATTACATACAGTGATAACTGGTGTAATTGTTGACAGAAGTGATAAATGCGTCACAGTTTAAATCCTTAATTAGTTGGAATATTTGACTTCGGGTATAAGGGTAATTTGACGAGGACACTCGCACTTTATATTTATGACCGATGGACTATTATGGACAAAAACCAGATAGGTATCAAATAAACCATGACAAAGGACAATTAACCCGAGTAACAATTAATTAAAATCAAAACGTTAAACATCATGATTACGGAAGTTTAAATAAGCATAATCCTTTTATTTCATATTCTATCGCAATTTTATTTATTGTTATTTTATTTATCGTCATTTATATATTTTACGCACTTTAATTATTGTCATTTATCTTTACGCTTAAAAATATAAAATCGACAAACCGGTCATTAAACGGTAAAAAACCCCCTTTTATAATAATATTATTACTTATATAATTATATATATTTTGTATAAATATAGTTGTTAAAAATATAGTAAGTATCACCAGCTCCCTGTGGAACGAACCGGACTTACTAAAAACTACACTACTCTACGATTAGGTACACTGCCTATAGTGTTGTAGCAAGGTTTAGGTATATCCCACTCTATAAATAAATAAATAACTTGTGTAATTTGTAACGTATTTTGTATTAAAAATAATAGTATATTTCGTACCCTCACGCTACATCATCAAGTTTTTGGCGCCGCTGCCGGGGACTCGGCGAAACACTATATTTTTAATTTATATTTGTAAAAAAGAAAAAAAAAATTGACACGCTTTGTCCCTCTTTTGTTGTACTAGTTTAAAAAAAAAAACCCATTATCAATATTCTCACACTTATGAATTAGGACGTGCAGACAAAAACTTAAATTAGGCATTTTTATAAAATACGTATTTAGCCTTATCAATAATAACCAATTTATCATTTGAGTAAAGTCTAATGACAACTTGATGTGTTTCTGTGATTGATGTGAAGCCAAAAATTATTGACAACTTGTGTGGGAAAAAGGATACATGAATGGGAAAAAGGAGTTTTAACTCTTTTATTTGTGTGGCTCTTATTTCAACTAGAGAAAACCCTTTTGACAAAAACAATAACCCTTGAAAATAGTGGGCCATACGTTGATAAGAACAAAAGTAAAATACGTCCGTTTAATATTTGTGGTCCATCGATTTGTTAAAGCTTTTCAAATTTAATCAATTTTTTAAAAAAAAAAAAAAAAATTCTAAAAAAAAAAAACGTTTTTTTTTTTTTTTAAGAAAAAAAAAATTCGTTTTTTAAAAAAAAAAAAAAAAAAAAAAAAGGAAAAAGAAACATTAAGAAAATGGTGCATGGCAAGGTTCAAAGTTCAGACTACCCCAAATAGCTGTACGCCAATTAGAAGTCTACACATCAAGTTTTTCTATTTTTGTAGCATATTTGTACGCCAACCAGTTGTTCTTGCCACCATCGGTCATCTTTAAAAATCATTTCATTATATAGACAACTCATTAATTTTTACAATTACAAACATATACTCCATGTAAACGAATTATAAATACTTATCGACCGAATTATGTATGAATTATATATGTGTTTTTAGTTGTGCAATCAATTATGGAAATGTTTTCACATGTTGTAGTTCTTTTGTAGTTATTCAATCAAACAATATTTTAAACCAATAATTGGTTGAGTTTCTGTTCTTCCATTTTTGATTTAATTTTCAACAATTTACAGGATATTAGAGGTATTTGAGGTTGTGGTTTTCTAATGTAAATCGACAGGTACCAGTATATATAAAAAAAAATTAAGATTGGAACTGATTGATAAAGTATTTTGTTGTGTTCCTATCATTGTATTCCATTTTCTAATCGGGTTAAAAGACAAGGGACAACATGTCACCTCTTCCCACGTGCAATTTAAAAACATCCCAAAAAGGGGAAATACTATTAGAGGAAACTAGAACAAAGGTGTACACGTGAACTTTCATCTACAACTTGTACTTTATTAACTTGGGCCGTATTAATTTTTTTTTTGATTTGCTAGTTGGACTTGTGAACTGTTGTTGGGCCGTTAATGGAGTTGGGCCAAGTTTAATTTTAAATATTTGTTGGGCCGAAAAAAAATATGGGTCATTTATTTTTTTATTTTTTTTAGTTTTATTACCTTTAGATTTTTAGACTCTAGTTACAACTTTTAGTATTAAGTTTAGTTTTGCCATAGTTATTTATTTTTATTTCTAGATTTTTAGGCTTTGCCGTAAAATCCCTTAAGTGATTATTCCTTAGACTAAGATTTAGGTGCTTTAGAGTTTTGCGACGCCGTTTTTCGCGCTATTTTCTTATTTTTATTTTTCGACGCCTATTTTTCGACCTTTTATTTTTTCGACACTTTTCGACGCGCAATCTATTTCTTCCTTATTTCTCGACACTCTAGTTATAGGACATAGTATTTTATCTACTTCTTATCCAAGATTTCTTAAACGGAAAGAGAAATTATCTAAGTGGTTAAATTAATAGACGTTGACATTTTTCTGGTTCGTAGTAATAGTTGGATTTGTACGTGGACCGGGTTATTGGAGCCAAACAGTCCTCAATTATATTGAGACCAAACGAATCCTGCCCCTCTGCTGCATCTTTTGGCTATTCGAAACGTGGGCAAAAATCAGAAAAGTCTATTAATTGGATAGCTTATTTAAGTTTTTCTTATTATTTTTATAACTAATAGGATATTCTGTGAATGCACCAAGCAAAACGTTCACCACCTTTCATACGTTCACCACCTATAACTCGATCAAGACATTTAGCAAATATCGTCGCCGTTGATTTTTCTTTAGAATCATCATCTAGTCGAACAAATACTCCAACTCAAATTTCCAATAATCCATCTTTTGAACCCGACTTCACAACTAAGAACCCGGAGGATATTCAAGGACAATTCCAAGATCCTGAACCCCAAACCGTTAAATCAGAATCCTCTAGTGATTCGGATACAACAAATCCAATCATGGAAAATCTAGAACCTCTAAGTATGGAAGATCGAATGAGAGCTAAACGCACTGGCCAAGGTCACGCCATTATTAAGCCAGAAGTTAATGCTCCAGATTATGAAATCAAAGGACAAATCCTACACATGGTAACTAATCAGTGCCAATATAGTGGTACGCCGAATGAAGACCCAAATGAACATCTTCGTACGTTCAATAGGATCTGTACACTATTCAAAATCCGAGAAGTGGAGGATGAACAGATCTATCTCATGTTATTTCCCTGGACCTTAAAGGGAGAAGCCAAAGATTGGTTAGAATCGTTACCTGAAGGGGCGATTGATACATGGGATGTTTTAGTAGAAAAATTTCTTAAACAATTCTTTCCGGCATCCAAAGCCGTGAGACTTCAAGGAGAAATTGTTACATTCGCGCAAAAGCCAAATGAAACATTATATGAGGCGTGGACAAGATTCGGAAGGATGTTGAGAGGATGTCCTCAACACGGATTAGATACTTTTCAAATAGTGCAAATCTTCTATAAAGGCGTAGACATCGCTACAAGAAAAGACATCGACATAACAGCTGGTGGTTCCATCATGAAGAAAACCGCAACTGAAGCTTACAAAATTATTGATAATACAGCCTCCCACTCTCATGAGTGGCACCAAGAAAAAGATATCGTTAGATCATCTAAAGCGGCTAGAGCCGATTCTAGCCATGACTTTGATTCCGTTTCCGCAAAAATAGATGCTTTCGAAAGACGAATGGAAAAGATGAATAAAGATATTCACGCAATACGAATCAGTTGTGAGCAATGCGGTGGACCACACTTATTGAAAGATTGTCACTTTGAACCAACCATGGAACAACGAGAGAATGTTTCCTACATGAACCAAAGGTCGGGAAATAATTATCAAAATAATTATCAACTGCCAAAGCTAAACTTCAATCGAAATCAAAACATTCTTTACAATCCAAATGGACCAAACAACAACTCGTATAACCAACAAGGTCCGAATAACCAACCAACTCAAAACAACACTTTCAATCAACAAAGACCTAGCTTGTATAAACCACCACAACAAACCGAAGAGAAAAAGCCAAATCTAGAAGAAATGATGGTAAAGCTAGTTGAATCTCAAACACAATTTATTACATCTCAAACCCAAACGAATGAGAGGTTTGATCAGTCATTAAGAACTCAACAAGCTTCCATTTTGAATCTAGAAAAACACGTAGGTACTCTTGCTAGCTTAATGAGTGAGAGGGAACAAGGAAAGCTACCGAGTAATACTGAAGCAAATCCTCGGAATGAGAATGTTAACATGGTTTCAACAAATTCTGAAAAACCAGCTCCGGAAGATGGGAAGGTTTTAGATGAGAATAAAAATGAAGAAGTTACACCACCACCACCAGAGTATGTAAAGCCAGTGGTGACACCATATAAACCACCCATCCCGTTTCCAAGAAAAAGAGTTGAGTATGAGCAAGTAATAGGTAATAAAGTTGGTGATACCTCTGGAAAGAAGAAGAAGAAAAAGAATAAGAAAGTACAAGAAACAAAAACCGTAGAAGTAAACCCGGTGAATACAGTTCCACCAAAACCTCCACCTAGGGTAGGTGATCCGGGTGAATTTATTGTTCCTTGTCTACTTAGTGATTGTGTCATGTATGATGCACTAGCAGATTTAGGTGTGAGTGTAAGTGTTATGCCTCTTTCCTTATATAAGAGATTAGGAGTAGGTAAGTTAACTCCAACAGATATGAGTGTTCGACTCTTTGATCAAACCATTAAGCACCCAGTTGGAATTGCTGACAACCTACCCGTTCAAGTAGGTAATTTAACCTTTCTAGTCGAATTCATTGTCATTGACATAGAAGAGGACCCAAACATTCCTCTAATTTTAGGTCGACCATTCTTTGCGTCCACCGGGGCGTTATTTGATGTAATAAATGGTAGAATGACACTTAGTAATGATGAAAAATCGATCACCTTTATGATTCGAAAGTCTAAATCTCCACCAACCAAAACCGTTGAACCAGCAAAAACGATTGGTAAGAACCATGTTGTTTTACCAACTCCAACGGTAGTACTTAGCAATAATAAAACGCCTAAGTGTGGGGAAAATGAAGTAACGCCTAATGATGACTTGATAACAAAGAACCCCGTTATTGATACGAAATTAAATGACCCCGTTATTAATAGTTCAATGAAGAAACTTATTAAACGGATTCGCGATGCTAGAACCAAGGGGAACTTTAAGTTATGTAACCGGTTAGTATCCAATCTATCACCTAAAGAAAAGGAGAAACTAGTTGAAATTGTGGATATTACACAGGAATCCGACCAATGGCTTAAAGAAAAAGTCACGGATATGCAAGTTGATTATGGACCAAGAGAAATTAACGATGAAGTTAATCACAATTTTGACACCACGGCTACCTAAGTGTGGGGAGATTCAAATGTTCTAAAAAGAAAATGCTATCTAGAGTTAGTTGTTCTGTTCTCGTGTAGTTCCGAGAATGGAACCCGATTGGTCTTTTCCGCTAGCAGACACTAAAGAACTAGTTTTCTCCCTCCATTCTGAATTTTTGTATTGTAGGTTTTTTATGAAATTAATATGCATTTTAATTTAAGTTTTTAAAAACAAAATTTACTTTAATTCATTAAGTTGAAAAAATGATTTCTAAAATTCGTCGTGAGTTGAAGACTAGGTCATTAAGCCGAAATTACTTTACCCGAGGGCGGGGCGACAAATTTTGTTATCATTATTTTTAATTTTATTGATTTAAAGTATGCCAAAAATATTATACTTTATAAATTTTTGAAAAGTGGGGTTATAAACCAAACTTCAAAAATATATATATATATATGTTTGTATTTTATCTTATGTACAAAACAGGGTAAAACAACGCACTTTCAAAGACTGTCATTAAAGTTCAGCAAAAGGTACTAATTTTGACGACAAGACGCAAAACAACAAATATGATATAACAAATGAAGGAATGAACGATGAGGCGCCATCTATCATTCGACGAGCTTTGTAATTACAAACTCGGTATTTTTAATCACTTTTCTACGCTAATCACCCTCATGAATTTAAATTATAGTCTGATTTTATGCAAATGAGGGCATTGCATGATCTTAAGTGTGGGGAAGGGTTATAAATTCTCTCAGGTTTATACTTGGTTTATTTGCCAAATTTTGTGAAAATTTGAAAAATTTTCAATTAAATGAAGTCAAAATCATGTTTATACATATTTATGAACGGTGAAAACTAGGTGATAATACCGAAATTATCGTTACCTCGGAAAGGACATAAATTGAGAAACAACCTAAAATGCTTGAATTCATTTAAAATGGAATAAAGGAGAATAAAAAGGCAAAGAAAGAAACTAAGTGTGGGGAGAATGTACCAAGTTATTCAATTAAAAACTATCTATCACATATTTTTGTACAAGATTATTGCAGGTACTTTTGTTTTGGATGATACTAATCAGTTTTACCCGATTTACTATAATACTTTTGAAAGAAAGATGGATCTACACGATGAATCAATTCCATCATTTGAAGGAAGTAAAGTCTTCCGAAAAAGACACACGCTTCTTGATTTAGGTCAAGAAGTTGTCGTCCAGACCAGCTGTAGGTTGACGAAAAATCTAGAAAAGTCATCACTAAAATCGGCTGGAAATCCACGGACCTCAGCATCAAACAGGGTCGCCATGTGGTCAGATTTATCCTAACCATGAGAAGGATTTATCTCGTACAATGGGGGGGCACCGTGCAAATTAGCTTGATAAGACTAATGAATCAGATTCCCAGAAAGGATAATCTCCTTAAAGATTAAAAATCAGCTTTTAAGACTGATATTACTCAATCCTAGAGATTGACCTTAAAGATTGAGAATTCAAACTCATGGAATTCAATGATATCTAAACTCGAGCTTGAACGAGAAAATATTTTGATCAAAATTAAAACCGATTTGTTTTCTGAAAACCCATTTTCAATGCGTTCATTACCATTGAACGTAAAATCCTGAGAATTCATCAGAATTCATTAGGTCACCTGAACCAAATCGGGTGTCAACCGTAAGAACGGTGGTTGCATAGCATGGTCGGAGACAGGACCTTGTGCCAGACCGAAAAATCATAGGATGATCTTTACTATTGCTCCTACCAAGGATAGTACTAGCATCCGACACGTTAAAAGACCATAACCAAAAGCATGTCATTAGACATTGCCTTAACAGTTTCTTGTTCATCGCTTTCCTTTACAACCGGACGGTAGTTTGCCGAAAGGTAATATACGGAACAAGTAAACTGGATGTGTGCTTTCCGATACCGGGATAGCAGTGGATTACACGAACCTAAATGTTTTTAGCCAAAATATTGATCCACAAATATATTTTGCAACACCAATGGTGGATCAAATCAGAAAACTTATCTAGGGTAAAAGCTAGATTGAATTTTCAAAAGATCAAATGTTTTCATAAAGATCCTATTTCCTAAAGGATCTAAATTTTTATAGTCATGTGGGACTGTAAACCGCCTTTCAAATGTGCACTTTGCTTTGGAAACCGAAAGTAAATCGGCTATTTGATTGCAAGTGTCGTTGACCTAAACCCGAGGCAACTGTGGATGACACACCCACCTTTAACCACATTGTTACTATCATTGTTCATATCGCCGTATTGAAGTCACTGATGTACAAAGTGTGAAGAATAAAGAAGTGATTCAAGTGTTTTTCAAGACTATATTGCTTGAGGACAAGCAACGCTCAAGTGTGGGGATATTGATAAGGCTAAAAAGGAACATATATTTCATAGCATTATCCCCCAAGAAAGACAAGATTTTAGTTGCAATTGTTCCATTTTCAAGTAATATTCGTTTGTATTAAATAAGTGCAAAGACAAAAGGCGAAAACGACGAATTGAAGACACAAAGGTCCAAAAAGCTCAAAAGTACAACATACAATTAAAAAGGTTCAAATTATTGATGAGGAACGTCTAAAAATGACAAGAGTACAAGTTACAAAACGCAAAGTACACGATATAAAATAGTACGCAAGGACGTTCGAAAATCCGGAACCGGGACATGAGTCAACTCTCAACGCTCGACGCAACGGTGTAAAAATTACGAGTCAACTATGCACAAGAATAAAATATAATATTTAAATAATTCATAATAAGAATAATATTAAATAATAAAAAGTTGTTAATTGAGCATAGTTAAGGGGTCATAAGTGAAAGTTTGAATTCAAAATTCGTCTATAAAAGAACGAATTCTGATCGATTATAGATCTATCCCAATTCTCTCTTTCTATCTTTCTGTAAACATATTTATATATAGTATAATTTTAATTTTAATTTTAATTTTAGATAATAATAATAATGGTATGTTAGCGAATATTGTAAGGATTTAAGTCAGAACTCTGTCCGTGTAACGCTACGCGATTAATCATCACTGTAAGCTATGTTCTTCCTTTTTAATTTAATGTCTCGTAACTAAGTTATTATTATGCTTATTTGAGCCGAAGTAATCGTGATGTTGGGCTAAAATATTAAGACGGGGTTATTGAATTTTGTACCATAATTAAGGTTTGGACAAAAGACCGACACTTGTGGAAATTGGACTATTGACTATTAATAGATGGGGAGTATTGTCTAATTGAGTGACAACTCATTGGAGTCTGTCGAACCTATCTTCAAATTAATTATCCTAATAATTAATAATGATTATGGTTGTCCTATTTAGTGACGTTCATATGGAATCTATTATAATCATTTAATTAATTATTCGGGTTGGGTAATTGATTATTCAAACTGATCAAGTGGGTAAATTAATATTCATATCTAATCAAAACAGGGGTGGATTACATACAGTGATAACTGGTGTAATTGTTGACAGAAGTGATAAATGCGTCACAGTTTAAATCCTTAATTAGTTGGAATATTTGACTTCGGGTATAAGGGTAATTTGACGAGGACACTCGCACTTTATATTTATGACCGATGGACTATTATGGACAAAAACCAGATAGGTATCAAATAAACCATGACAAAGGACAATTAACCCGAGTAACAATTAATTAAAATCAAAACGTTAAACATCATGATTACGGAAGTTTAAATAAGCATAATCCTTTTATTTCATATTCTATCGCAATTTTATTTATTGTTATTTTATTTATCGTCATTTATATATTTTACGCACTTTAATTATTGTCATTTATCTTTACGCTTAAAAATATAAAATCGACAAACCGGTCATTAAACGGTAAAAAACCCCCTTTTATAATAATATTACTACTTATATAATTATATATATTTTGTATAAATATAGTTGTTAAAAATATAGTAAGTATCACCAGCTCCCTGTGGAACGAACCGGACTTACTAAAAACTACACTACTCTACGATTAGGTACACTGCCTATAGTGTTGTAGCAAGGTTTAGGTATATCCCACTCTATAAATAAATAAATAACTTGTGTAATTTGTAACGTATTTTGTATTAAAAATAATAGTATATTTCGTACCCTCACGCTACATCATCAGCAAGTCGAAAAAGCCGGGTCGTTACACTAAGAGTTCACGCCAAGAATCGTAGATCAATTCTTCAAGATCGGGATTGTGGTACAAACGTGTGAGTATTTGTAACTTCGAAGTTATTTAAACTGTCAGTTCTTTTCCTTGATTGTCCATGATGAAAATCATGAAGAGATCAAATAAGCAACAATGAAGGGTTGATTTGAAGAAGATGATGAAAGTAAGAAGGAAAAGATCAAAGTACATGAGAAACTAAGAAAAGGAAATCATTTTTGTTTTACGAATACGATATCACAAACGTGGTTAATTTTTAATGAATCACTACGTATTAAATACGCAAAGTATGGGCCATGTATAAGGTTTTACATAGGCCCTACTGGACTAGAAATAATGAGCTACAAAAAATATACAATCTAATACAAAATCGATACAAAAAGAATCAGATACAATCCTAGTTAAAAAACACAATAAAAATATGAACAAACGACCTAGCTAAACCAAACACAACCTACCCACCAACATGGTGGACACAGGTTAATCGGGTCAACAAATTAAATGACCAAAGCTACAACTATTATAACAACCCTCACATTTCCATACTTGAATTGACTAATTTGCCCCTAGGGTTGTTATCCATACTTAATATATGATTAAATTTGACGTTGATTAAATATTTATTTTTTGTCGACACGTTTTGTTGACTAAAGTTTATACTAATTATATAAAATAACTTTAGTTAATATTAATATTAATGTGTATTATATATAAAACTATATGTAACATAATTATTAATTAAATGATAAGTTATTTTAATCATTATTTATATTTTTAGCTTATAAAAAAAAGAAATAAGATTTTTTTTATAAATTAAATAATGAGCCCATGAATTTTGACTAAATATTTTTCAAGACAAAACATATTAAAAACATTTTTAACATATTTTCTTTTTTTGTCAAAATTGACACCTTTATTTTATTTATATTTTTTCTTTTCACCAACCATTTTTTTCCTATAAATACTCACTTTCATTTCATAAAAACTTGTATCAAATCTTTGAAAAAACTCTCTCAGAAACTTAGGAAACTACTTGAGGTATTTTCTATATTTTTTTATCGAATTGCTTTTATTTTTTGTATATTCTTTATCAATTCGAAATTAATATATATAAATTATGTTTATATGTTATAATTAGTATTATAAGTATTATGATGTATAAAAATAATTTTGATAATTTATGGAATATTATTTATAATTAAATACGAATTATGTAGTATTTAAACCTAAAAACAATGTAAAATTCGTAATAAATATTTTTAACCAAAACTAAAATATATATAATTTTTTTATGCGTTTATAAAACTTATATAGATCTGAAAAAAATTATAAAAATAATTACTTGGGTCGAATTGGTAATTATTATATAATTAAACTCTATTATTATGTAATTCAAAGGTAAATTAAGAATAAATATAAAATAATAAAAATATTTTTTAAATATTTTTTCTACAGGTTATTAGACTAATATAAACTTATAAAAATTATAAAAATAATTTTTTGGGTTTATTTAGTAATTATGTAGAAATAAACTTATTTGTGAATAAATTAAGGGTAAAAACAAAAATAAATACAAAATATAATAAAAATGTTTTCTTAAATTTTTTTACTGATTTATATGATTAACTAAGACTATAAAAATTATGTATATAATTTTTAGATATTTAATTAAGTATTTAGACATTTTTAGATAATGTTTGATTAATAAAATACTATTATCTTTGAAGTAATTTAGGTATTTATTTAAAGGTAATTATATTTAATATATATAAGACATACTAATGTATAACTAAATATTAAATAATACTTAGGTTATATTATCACATATATAATTATTAGGTACATTAATAATTCGTTGTGTGTATACACCTATAACGTGAAGGTTATAATTAAAAGATAACGTGTACTTTATACAAACCTCATCGCTACTTGTGGACTAGGGTAATCCTTGTTACCATTATGGGACGCTTGTGGATCTCGAAGACTTAGATTTTGGTCAAGAGATCCTGGGCCGTTCGGTAACAATAGATCATTCGAGTGACTTGAATGTTAGCAATGAAGTTTGGGCGAGATTGTACAACGTCTTTGTTGAGGATTATAACCCGAACATTCTTAAACTAGAAGCTTACTATAAGTGAAAGCTTTTCATAAATAGTAGGTTTCCAAAAATAGAAACTTTTGAGAAATAGGAACTTTTCTCGAAAACCGTCACTGTTAATATAGTTGCTATATTAATAAACAAACTTTATGTCTATTAGACATTAAATAATCAAAGATTATATCTCTAGGTTAAGATCTCCGATCACTTACTCCGTTCATTCTTCTTTGCGTGGAATAACTTACTTGCTACTAAGGTGAACTTCATAGCCCCACTTTTTACTGTTTCATAACTGCTTTTATAACTTTTTGGGTGAGACACATGCTTGATTTATAACTGTTTTACGCTTAGACACAAGTACTATATTGTTAACTATGATGTCTTGCTTTGATTCATGCTAAATCCCTACCGTAATATCATTAATTGCTACAAATAAATGCAAACTTAATTATTTTGAGTAGGCCTATTGAGAGTAACGTCTCTAACCATTCGACCGTTGGTCTTTGGTTACATAATAATGATTCCATGACACTGACAGTACAAGGTGTCATAGGGTAAATTGTTTAGTAGCGATATTACAAACTGCAGCAACACTTTTAGATTGATATATCTATATTGATCAACATTAAACTAAATCTTGTGGTCTAAAACTTTGGATATTATTTATAAACCTGTGAATTTCACTCAGCCTTTTTGGTTGACACTTTAAGCATGTTTTGTCTCAGGTGATGATTGAGCTAGCTGTTTGCAACTTTGTGATGATAGATTTGATGCTTGCATGGAGTCCGCGTCGCATATTATATTTTAGTTCATAAACATTTATTTTACATTTTAATAATAACCTAAACATTTATTACTGCTTCCGCTGTTTTATTAACAAAGGTTTTATTTAAAAAGTCTCATATAGAGTCTTTCTCGTTTATACAATTGTGTTATGATATGATTGGTCACAATTACTCCTGGTCCATTTTGGGGGCGTGACAACTATGCCCGTAGAACCGACTAGAACCACAAACCATTCACAACAGAACACTACATGTCGTTGGAGAACACATAAGACTGTCATATCCACCGAAAATCACAACATCGACAGTCACATATCTTCACGAGCCGCCACAAAATAGAACTCAAACTACAAACACCATCTACATATCTGGAGCTGAAACTAGATGTCCAACAAGGAGATTGTTGCATGAAATAACCCGTAAGATATAGCTGGAAGTGAAAGAGACGTATGAGACAAACCAAAGACAACGAAGAAGCAATCAGGCAGCCAAGACTCACCAAACCATCACCCCCGTCAAAACAACTGGCTACCACCACCAATAGAGTGATGACTACCCAAAATGGCTGACGGAACACCGCCTCCCAATCATAAACAACTAGGTGGCCACCACCAACAGGGTGGTGAAGCCACCATAGCCAATCACCATGAAACGACCCTCGAATCGGCCCCAAGAGATGCCAGATGAAACGACCTCGAATCGGCCGCAAGAGATGCACGAGCCGGGTGCCCGTCATAACCCGAGAGAAAATTGCCCCTCATAAGCGTAAGAAGTGAACTAACCAGGTATCTCTAGGTTTCAACTAAAAACCATGGTGGGAGATACTAATTAGCCACAATTCTAAGCTTATAAGAGACCAATACTTTCAATATGTAGCCGATGTGGGACGGGTTGTTACACACCAGTTGGGGAAGATTCGACGAATCTTGAAACTGGAAACCAACAAGAATTGACGAATAGGGAGACCAACCAACACCAACCAGAAACTAATAAGTATTCACCACCAACAGGGTGGTGAACCTACCAAATTCAGCTGCCAGTTGGGGAAGCACGAGTGAACCTTGAAACCGGAAAAGACTCGAAAAACGAGCGAATCGGAAAAGGCCAATCACCAAAAACCACCCTACCACGAAACTGCAATGGAATGTGGTTATGACCGTCGAAAACCTTCACAACCTGCCAGGAAATAATAGAAGTTCGAAATGATATAAAATGAATAAGAAAAGAAAATTGGAGAAGGAAAAGGAAAAGAAACTAGAAAATGAGAAGAAAAAAAACAAATAGGTAGAAGGTCATCCGAATCTCCGGCGAGATGCCGAAGGTCGGTGTTGACGCCTAATGTAACGACCCGGATTTTTTCATTAATATATATAAGATTAATATTTACATAATTAAATGTTTCCAACATGTTAAGCAATCAAACTTGTTAAGACTTGATTAATTGAAACGGAATTTATGTAAACGTTTGACCACCCAGTTTGATCGATGATTCGCGAACGTTATAACTTGTAAATGACATGATAATATATATATGAACATATATATATATTTTTAACATGATGAAATGATAACTAAGTATCTCATTCAATATATTAACAATAAGTTATATACATAAAATGAGACTACTAACTTAAGAATATCAAAACGATATATATGTAACGATTATCGTGTAAGATCCTGTTTGCTCAGGTGGTTGGGACGCCGTCCAGAAAGATGGGACGCCATCCCAGTGTGAAGGACTGGACGCAGTCCAGACAGTTTGGACGCCGTCCAAATGTTCTGGCGGGACATCTGTCTATTTTAGATATTTAAAAGGGGCAAAGTGGTAATTTCACATGGAGGCCGAATTTAAAGCCCTAGATCAGTTTTTGGAGCATCATTTACTCCATCTACAACCACCACACCCCTTCCACTTAAATTCTAGAGAGAGAGTGTGATTCTTGTGTGAGAAAGCTCAAATCGAAGAGGAAGAAGCTTGTTTCGGGTTAGAGCTAGAGCATTAAAGTTGTTCATCTCCTTAGTAGCTACGTTTTGATTGTGATGGTAAGTCCTAATCTTGATTTTCTTAGTTTAAATTGTTTAAGGGTTAGGGTTTGGGGCTAGTGATGAACACAAAACCATTTGTTAGTGATTTGGGGGTTTTTTTTTTTTGAGTAAGTTTGGGTCATGAGGACTCAAAGATGACTAACCTAGGGTTTTAAAATGCTAAATGTGTTTATGAGTCTTAAATTGGTTAGTTAACTACTAGCACACCAAAATGTTATGTAAGTGGGTGTTATTTGGGTATGTGGTGACCTGAATGGGTGTGGAAACCTCGAATGGGTAAAACGGGTCTTTGATGACGTAAGTTGTCTTGTTAGGGTGAAAATGCGATAACATTGTGATTATATGTGTATTAAGACCATAAATGGCTAGAGTTAGGGTTTTTGGCGAAGTTGACCCAATATTAGGGTTAAGTGTGCAAATGGGTCGGAATTGCACCATGGGTCAAAATGACTCTAGGATGTTGAGTGAGTTGGTTGACCAACTTGATTGTGTGATTAATTAATTGTATACATAATGTAATAGGTGCGTTACGTGGAAGGTTGTGAGCTTGGTTTAACATTCACTGACGACGTTAAGGTGAGTGGAGTAATTATGCATGTATGTATATAGTGTATTTATTTGTATGCTATGGTATGAACCACGGAGCCAGTAGTACCATAGTATGTGTGAGTGTATTATGATGTGAACCACGGAGCTGGTAGCATCATGGTACGTGTGTTGTAGTGTGAACCACGGAGCCGGTAGCACTATAGCACGAGTCGTAAAGTGTGAACCACGGAGCCGGTAGCACTATAAAATGAGATGTGAACCACGGAACCGGTAGCATCGAAGTGTGAACCACAGAGCCAGTAGAACTATAAAATTAGGTGTGAACCACGGAGCCGGTAGCACCGAAGTGTGAACCACGGAGCCGGTAGCACTATAAAAGAGTATGACTCAAATGCGTAGTGACGTGAACCATGGAGCCGGTAGCGTCATAGCATAGCGTATGGTGTGAACCACGAAGCCGGTAGCACCATGATGTGAAAACGGTTAACCATATAGTTGTTTATGTTTATGTTGACGTTGTAAAGTAGCATATTATATTGTCATGGAGTATATGATGTTGATTCATGCTAGTCGTGGTAATTGGAGGTGATTAGCTTATACTTGGAGTTTGTATGCTAATTGTTAATACTAGCGAATATGCAGTGTGTGTGTAAGTGTATGCAAGTAGGTATATTATATATGTATATGTATAACTATTGCACTCACTAAGCTTTAGCTTACTCTCTCATTGTTTACCTTTTTAGGCTCCGGCGCGGACAAAGGGAAAGGTATTCGGTTGGATTAGTGGTCTCCCGCTTATTTTGATAGGGGATGCTTTTGGGTTAGCTTTTGGAAGTTCGGCCAAGATTTGGGTAGTTTAACCCCAAACACCATGCTCTAGGTGTCGTTTGGAAATTAAACTCTTATGGCCGAAACTTGTATTTTGAACGAAGTTCGTAAAACAGGACAATGTGGGCCCGGTGTTGTAAAACTTGTTTTGATGATGGAAATCATTTATTTTTACTTATTATAGTATGTTGTGAAAGGGTTTTCGTTTAAAAGTATCGGGAAGCGGGATTTCCGCTTGTGTAAATTGGAACCCGAGACCAGAAACTGGTAGTTCATTGGGTCGCCGTCCCAAAAGGTTGGACGCCGTCCAAGCCTTTGTTACTGGACGCCGTCCAGATGTACTGTCCCGGAATTTTTTTTTTTTAGGGTGTTTTTGGATTAATGAAGTCGGGTTGTTACATATCGTTGCATTAACGTCTTAATATATATATATATATATATATATATATATATATATATATATATATATATATATATATATATATATATATATATATATATATATATATATATTAATACACTATGTTATTATGATAATATAACAATTTAACATCTCATTAGATATAATAACAATAAGTTAATTACATTAAACGAGATCGTTAACTTATAGACTTTGAAACAACTCATACATATAACGACTAACGATGAGTTAACGACTTAATTAAAATGTATATATATGAAGTGTATTAAGATGTATTAATACACTGTTGAAAGGATTAAGTACATATATCAAAATACTTGTACTTAACAAAAATAATCACATTTGTATTCCCATTTGTTTTCATCAAGAATTCTACTCGTATTCGCTCGGTATTTGCACTCGTATTATACCCAGCTTCTAGATGTATTTACTATTGGTATATACCAATAAAAATCTGCTCCTTAGCAGCCTTAAATGATTAAGGAACATGTGGAACCAACCATTTGTCAAGTAGCATGAATTATTTAGCAAGATTACAAAAATATTACTAATCATTCATGAATTATTTACAAGAAAACAAACTTACACATCCTTTATATCTAACCCATTATCCACGACCAAAAACACCTACAAACACTTTCATTCTTCAATTTTTTTCATCTAATTGATCTCTCTCAGGTTCTATCTTCAAGTTCTAAGTGTTCTTCATAAATTCTATAAGTTCTAGTTTCATAAAACCAAGAACACTTCCAAGTTCGTTAACTTACTTCCAATCTTGCAAATCTATTTCAAGTGATCATCCAACCTCACTAAATCTTTGTTATTTACAGTAGGTTATCATCCTAAATCAAGGTGCTATTCATATTCAAGCTTTAATTCGATTTCTATAACTATAACAATCTTAATTCGAGTAGAAATTTTACTTGAACTTGTTTTCGTGTCATGATTCTACTTCAAGAACTTTCAAGCCATCCAAGAATCCTTTGAAGCTAGATAATTTCTTGTCACTTTCAGTTGGTTTACCTACTATACTTAAGGTAGTAATGATGTTCATAACATCATTCGATTCATATATATATAACTATCTTATTCAAAGATTTAAACTTGTAATCACTAGAACATAGTTTAGTTAATTCTAAACTTGTTCGCAAACAAAGTTAATCATTCTAACTTAACTTTTAAAATCAACTAAACACATGTTCTATATCTATATTATATGCTAACTTAATGATTTAAAACCTGGAAACACGAAGAACACCGTAAAACCGGACATACGCCGTCGTAGTAACACCGGGGGCTGTTTTGGGTTAGATAATTAAAAACTATGATAAACTTTGATTTAAAAGTTGTTCTTCTGGAAAAATGATATTTCTTATGAACATGAAACTATATCCAAGAATCATGGTTAAACTCAAAGTGAAAGTATGTTTTTCAAAATGGTCATCAAGACGTCGTTCTTTCGACTGAAATGACTACCTCTTACAAAAACGACTTGTAACATGTAACTCCGACTCACTTTTTCTGTTTAGTTTCATAAATTTAAGTTCGATACGAAACTATATCAACTTGATTCACTCAAAACGGATTTAAAACGAAGAAATGATGGGTAAAACAAAATTGGTAAAAATTACTAGTTTTAGCTACGTAAATTTTATAACAAATCTATACTAACCATAACTCAACTAACTTATATTGTATTATACATGTATTATGTAATCTTGATAGACCATAGACACATATACAATGTTTTGACATATCATATCGACGTCATCTATATATATTATTTGGAATAACTATAGACACTCTATATGCAGTAATGCTCGAGTTAGCTATACAAGGTTGAGGTTGATTCTAAAATAATATATATACTTTGAGTTGTGATCGAGTCTGAGACTTGTATACACTGGGTCGTGGATTGATTCGAGATAATATATTGATTTATTTATGTACTACTAACTGTGGACTACTAATGTTAGAATACTAACTTAACAACTTAAAACGTCAACACGTAATAAAAATGTTGTGAATATATTTCGATCATACTTTGATATATATGTATATATTTGTTATAGGTTCGTGAATCGACCCATGGCCAAGTCTTATTTTCCGACGAAGTGAAAATACGTGAAAGTGAGTATATAGTCCAATTTTTAAACTCTAAAAAATATTTTGGAATGAGAATACATGCATTTTATGTTTTACGCCATGGACACAAGTACTTGAAATATATTCTACATTGAGTTGTACCACCTTGCATATCTTCCCTAATAGCTTGGTAACTAATATTTAAATGTTGTAAGAACATGTAAGCGCGAATCCTATTGATAACCAGACTCACTAATGCATCCTAACAATAACCAGTTAGACACACTCATGCAAGACCTGGTTCACTAGGACCAACGCTCTGACACCAACTGTGACAATCGCTCCAAATCCATATGGACAATACGTCATTCATTGATTTCATTGCGAGGTATTTGACCTCTATATGATACGTTTTGTAAACATTGCATTCTTTTGAAAAGGCACACCATAAATGAATATTTAAATCAAAGGTTTTCGACATCTGATGATTTCTACATATAGACAATCACCGTAAATAATAGTTTACAATAGTACTTCTGTTGACAATGCAGTCAAAATAAGATACATGGTGATAATTTGGTGAATGCAACGTTTCCTTGAAAAGTATGTCATGTAAGACTCCATGCACATAGCTTATCTAACATATAAGCAACAGCGGAAGACTTCTAGGAAACCTGAGAATAAACATGCTAACAAGTGTCAACACAAAGGTTGGTGAGTTCATAGTTTTAATGTTTCGCATAATCTGTGTATAAAGGTGGATCACAAGATTTCAGTTGTTTCATCCAGAAACGTTTATCAAAATATTCTACAAGATTGAGCACCCTGGTAACTAAACTTAACGTATATATAATTTGTACCCTTTGTATAATCATCTTAATAGTACACGCAAACCAACGTGTACGCTTCTCAAATAGCATACGTCCGTTAAAAGGCTAGCGCTCTAGCTCGGACGGGGATATCAAGCCCTATGGATCCATATACTACTACTCGCGCCCACCAGTTCTTATAACTGGCAGTTAACAGTTACCAAAGCTAAGGGATTTTTGGTTCAAACTCAGTGTAGAATTTAGTATGTACTTGTATCCATTGCGTTTAAAATAAAGTGCATGTATTCTCAGCCCAAAAATATAGATTGCAAAAGCAATTAAAAAGGAATCAATGAAACTCACACATATAAATATTGTAAATCGGTTAATAAAGCATTTGCATGTATTCTCAGCCCAAAAATGTAGAGAGTAAAAGGGATCATATGAAACTCACCTTAGCAGCACATAAAGTTGTTCACGAAAACGTGACCGAAACTCGGAATATCAAATAACCGTAGATCTCAACCTAGAGAACATATGTTGGTCAATAAATGTCTATCAAGCTAGGTCAGGTCATAGTGTATAACAATCCTAATGCTCGAGATCGACATACAAAAGTTATCCAAAGTCGTTTCAAAAAGTTAATTTTGACAATAGTTCAACAAAACGAGACATACCTTATATAAGGATTCATTTACTCGGTTGGTAATATTCAAAAATCCAATTTATCAATCTCGTAAACAAGTTGTTTAAATCTTAATTGTAGATTCAAAAGCAATTTCAATTAACGTTAATCATAATTCAGTTGATCATATCTTTTAATCCGTCCATCGAAATTATTCGATATCCAAATGAAAAGTTATTGATTTTTCGCCAGCTTTCCAAAAACATGTATATCATATACCTTTTACCAGTAATATATGTATTTACTTCGTGATTCATCATAACTGTTTAACGACAAAATTTAGCATACAAGCATGCATAAATATATATACTCGAGCACTAGACATGGATACACAATTAATGTATAAAAGATAAAATATGAGTGCTTACGTATCAATATTGAGATTCAATATTGTAGGAAAGTACGTAGACGCAACAGAGATGATAAACACTAGATTTGATTCACAAATATACCCTCGAACATTACCCATAACCTCCTTGACAATAACCCAAAATTTCCTTAGCTCTATCCCGCTCAAAAACCCATTTTGAAGGTGACACGCTCATAACCTCGTCGTAGTATTTTAGGTATATATACTACTAATAATAATATTATAATAAGATTAATAATAATAATCTTAATCTTAATAATAATAATAATAATAATATAAAAAAATAATAATACAGAGGAATGAATCGAGCTTTTATAGTATGTGGCCTGCTACAGTACCTCATGCGATTGCATGAGTTTTCAGTGTTTTTGCCATACGATCGCATGGCCGCCTTATCCTGTTTTTGTTTGCTAGTTCATCGGCATCAAATAGTGTTTTACTGTAGCAATAGTGTTTACTGTAGCAATAGTGTTTTACTGTAGCAAATAGTGTTTACTGTAGCAAATCATTGTAGCAAAGTCGTTTCACTGTAGCACTGTAGCAAAATACGGTTTCACTGTAGCAAATAGTGTTTTACTGTAGCAAATAGTGTTTTACGGTAGGAAAGTCATTTTACTGAAGCAAATAGAGTTTTACTGTAGGAGGGTCATTTTTACTTGTACATATATATATATACATACATATAATTGTTCATGAATCGTCGAGAGCAGTCAAATGTAATTTAATACATGAAACAGTTCTAAAATTTTAAGATTCAACTTCATAGACTTTGCTTATCGTGTCGGAAACATTAAATCATTTAAAGATAAAGTTTAAATTTGGTCAGAAATTTCCGGGTCATCACAGTACCTACCCGTTAAAGAAATTTCGTCCCGAAATTTAAGTGAGGTCGTCATGGCTAACAATAGAAATGTTTTCATGACGAATATGAGTTGATAAATAGAATTTTATCACCGTTGAATTATATGGATAAAACAATCCGATTTCTCGAAGCGTATGAGAGAAGTTATCGTAAAAGAGTGAAATGAAAGAATAGAGATTCGTCTTAGCTTTTGACGTAGTTACGATTGATTTCCGGAATTTAAGGAATAGAATATCTTCATAATCTAAATAAGATTTGATTCTTCGGAATTTGCGGAAATTAGGATTTTCTTTGATTAAATGCGTAATCTGTCTCGATTGCTATAAATTGACCTCTTCCGTTTCATTTATTCTCACCACTCCTATAATCTTCTTTCTTATTTCATGCATCCCAATAGATTGTGAAAATGCTTAATCTAGTTCTGATTCTTGATATTTTCCTGGCTATCGTATCCTTCATTCTTCTTTTTCATCTGCCACCAGAGGAAGTTATTTTCTTCTACTATTACCTTGGGGTTATAGTGTTTTTCATTCTCCCGTGTCTTTATATTGTTATACGCATTGATATACACGGTTTGTAATTTCGAGGTTGTTATCGGGCTTTATGTTCTCCATTATATTTCGGAGCTTCATGCTTTCGTTTTCTCTTCCCGACCTTAAGTCAAGCGAATAATGGTCCAGAATTCGTAGGTATGAATTTCAGAATAAACATAATTAATGTTCTAAGAAAGAAACGGTAATGGCACAATCCGACTTGTCAAATTACCAGAATATCCGGAAAAGACCGAATCATCAAGAAATATATTTTCTTGATATATTTAGAGATTATATAGAATGAAAGAGTTATGTAACATGGTTTATGATGAGGGTGTGATATGTGAACCTTTGTAACGTTCCATTAGAAACTCAACATGACTTACGGTAATATAATCACGTTGATCAAGTGTCATTATATTATACTAACTCAAGCTTCAGTTCCCAACATTACTTCAAAACATCCATTTTTTTAGAATTTTTCAGATTTTAGAAACTAAAATAGTTTCTTTTATGATATAACACAGATAGCGCGAAGAGGTAATGATCTCAGATAAGAATGATTTCGAAAAATATCTTCAGAAATATGGAGGATATTTATAATGGGAGATACGATGATATCTTAGAATATTTAAGATAAGATGATGATGAAGAATATTGTCCGCAAAGGTTTTAGAGTAAGGAGCAAGGTATTCGCTAATGATTTCAGCAGACTCTGAATCATTTGGATTCTTTGAAGGTAGATTTAGTCTTTGTGATTTGTCCACAGCCTCCTTCATGGTCTGCTCAATTCGTTTTTCAATTCCAAACCTTCTCTTTTTCTATGCTTTACCACCATACTATTCTTTATCATCAAACTTTTGACTGTTAAGGTCGTTTACAGTTTTTGCTGCTTCATCAACATTTTTCCAAAATTCGGAGAACTAGTTTCGTAGTTTGGGGTGTTTTTCGGAAACTTCACATTCGAAGTATGTAAGTCCAGGAGGTAGACGTTATATGTACACATATAACTGTTGGCGTAGACGTGCTACAAGATTTCAAGATACTGATTGCTAATTCCCGATAGTTGGTATGGCAATTGCCGTTACAAGATGTGGATGAGTACATGATACAGTTTCAATGAGTATAAGGATTTTTCGGAAGGTCAAAGATCAATGAAGTTGTTGGTAAATTTACTGCTAATGTGGTGGAACATGAAAGGTTCCCCAGTAACGAAAACGTATATGCCAAAATTACAAGTCTGAAAGGTCGTTGTTGACTGGTTGAATGGTTGATAATACTGGATACTTTGAAAAGGAATTGCTAGGTTATTTTTGGTAAAAACAATACCAAAGGATCTTTCACAGTTTTGAAGTCAAAGTATAGCTTTGAAAGATGTAGAGATCTAAGAATGATTTTACCGGTTCAGAGTTATGACTTGTATTCTGATCCGTCAATATCAGAATATGTAATTGAATTTGTATGAAAACGATTGTATATCGCTGTGAGCATAGTTAATAATTTTTGAATCAAAGTTGAAGAATGTACAATATAACATATTAATTGTGAACTTATATATTTCCCGAGTATTACCTATCCGTTAAAGATTTCACAATTAATACTTTGTACAAAAGAATTTTTATTACCGTTTTTATGAAAATATATGTATGTATATTTTCTTCAGATGTAATACAGATTTAATGAGTTAATATCATATTAAGCTCATTTGATTTTCGGCTTGAATTAGAAATGAATAATCTCTAAAATATTAAAGATTACATAATCTTTGCGGAGTATTTCGCTAATGAAATCAATACTTCATTATTTATTCTTACTGATATTCCTTGGTGAAGGGTGTTGATATTCGTGGAATTCTTGCAAACTTCGCAAGGTGCAAATGATGTTTTCTAGAAAGTTTCGAGTGCATCGAAGATGAAAGTGTAAAATCAACCATATTATTGAATAATACACTTGGTTTATTATGAAACGGAATTCTTTGGATTGAAACAGAGATTGTAGTTAACGAAGGTTAAGTTGTTAACGAAGGATGTACATCATAGCATATTAGTAATATGAATTTAACCGAGTAGTATTTACCCTTTTTCAATTCATACTTAATAGCTTAGTACGAAAAGATTTATGATGGTTTTAAAATACATATAAAAGATATACATATAAATTCTTCAGAGGGAATGAGTTAATATTTCATAACTCGTTGATACAAATATACGCGTTGTTGACTTGTAATAATATCCACGGTGCTTTCTTGAACTGGCAGAGCTTGTGATGTTAGAGGTGCTGATGATTCTAATGATGTTGACAGCACTAACTGTGCTGGTGAGGCTAAGGGTACTATTGATGCTGTTGGTAAATGTAACAGACCGAAACCCGGGCTAGTTGTAAGTTGTCTATTTATGCCTTTAGGGTTTGTGCTTAGTCTTAAGTGCTTTTTATTTTAATTATTTTATTAGTATTTTAATATAATTGTGTTGTGACCAGTTTGTGACAAGGGTCCCAGAACAGGTTTGTTTATTTTATTTGGACCTCGTTTGGGTTACCTAATCTTGTGCGAAAGATATCAGATAACTGGTAAATACCCGTGTGTTGTGGGGTATGAGGTTTTAACCCCAAATTAAGTGTGAGACCAGCTAATTTCCTCTCAATTGCTCCTGAACCTTCCTCTCACTCACTCTCACCTAACTTCACCTCCTTCAAACAACCCTAAATCATTTGATCTCGAATTAAAGCTTGATTTTGGTGTCAAATCGTTCCTTATGTTGTTGTGATTCTAACAAGGTAAAGTTTATCTGATTTCGTGATCAAATCAGTGTCAAAATGGGTGTTTTAGTCAAGTTTTATGAAAGTGGGTTTTGATGCCCAAATTGGTTCAATTTGTTGTTGTTTGTTCATAAAAGTTGTGGGTTTATGTTTCTAAATGTTTAGTGTAAAAGATGTAACCAGTTTTGAGGTCAAAAACGTGTCCAAAGTTGAGATTTGGTGATTTTGGGTTGAAACCCGTCACTTTGCTGCTGTTGCAGCTGATGAACTACCTTCGGCCGATGGTCGTTGACCATCGACCGATGGTGAGGACGATCAGCCGATGGACGAGACCATCGACCGATGGTGTATGATTTCTGACCAGCGGATGTAATTTTGACGATCGACCGATTGGGGGAGACCATCGACCGATGGTGTGTTGACGATCGGCCGATGGATGGGACCATCGACCGATGGTCTTAGACAGTGAAATTCTTACTAAGTGTGGAATTCTAGCCGTTATGCTGCCCGTTTGTATTTTGGTGTTCAGGATGTAAATTTTGAAAGTGCATAAGTGTTAAGCATGAAAATTTTAGCGGACGCAAATTTTTACCAATTTGCTATAATTCGCTGTCAGTGTGTCTAATCTTGATGGGAACACTATTCTAACTTGGTTTTTGCTGTTCTCAGGAGATAAGGACAAGGAAGAAGCTCAGAAATAATAACTGAGCAGTTGCTGGTAATTGGTGAGTGGGTCTATCTACGGATAGAGTTTAAGTAGCATATCATGCTACTGTGGTTGACTCTTTTACCATGCATAGTGTAGGAATTGCCATGATAGAATAATATCGTTTGCCTGATGTTGTATGTGAATTATGTGTACACTGTGTGAATGGCACCAGTCGGGCCTAGGGAGACTGGGGACTCGAGACCGTGCCTAGGAGAGGTTAGAGTCCGTATGAGGTCAACCGTGCCTAGGGGAGGTTGGGTCCATAGGCTACTGATTGTGGAGTATAGTGTGAACGATGCACCCCCTGCATCTGGATAACTATACTGTTAATTGAGTAGCAGGGACTATCGGTAGACTCAGGCCCGATCAGCTGGGAGTCGTGTGCTCGTACAAGCCGCCGATCCTCGTATTGTCTTTTGTATGCTAGTTGGCAGTTAGCAGGTATTGTTGATGTATATAGCTTGTGTGTGACTTAAGCTATATCTGTTAGATAGATTCCATTCACTTAGCGGTGCGCTAATCCCCCACATGTTTTCCCCCTTGCAGGTTTAGGTACTGCTAGTCGGGATGGGTGATACAGCAGATGACATGTTTGACAACCAACTCTGATGTGGACTTTTGTTTAAATAATGTTTTGTAATAACGTAACACCTGTGGTTTGTAATAAAGTAATTAACTAAGGATTTATGGTAATCATGTTGTTATCGAATAAGGGTAATTATGTAAATGAAGTCTTCCGCTGTGTATATATATAAAAAAAAAAAATGGCCGGTGTTACAGTAAAACAAGTCTAGCTTGTATCTTACGCATCATTCTTGTCAGGGTTTCTATTCTTCCTTCTATTTATCTGATTTACTGTTAGAACTGGGATAAATAATCTCTAAGATTTTAGAGATTACATAATCACCGTAGAATATTTCTTCGATGAAGTTATGAATCAGTACTTCATCATTTATTGTTGTTGGCACTCCTTGGTATCTACGGTGCGTATGATGTTGATATCTGAAGTACAGTTTTTAGATGTG